>NC_058090.1:13081671-13338579 GCF_014858855.1 Bufo gargarizans | reverse complement strand
GGGAGTAAATAAAGACCACCATAATGCCATGTGCCAGTAGCCATCGGCCCCCCCCCCATCATCATGTGCCAGTAGCCATAGGCCCCCCCCCCATCATGTGCCAGTAGCCTGAGCCCCCCATCATGTGCCAGCCCAGTAGCCACCAGTATTGACAACAACAAAAAAAACACTTATACTTACCTGCATGTCAACGATGCGATGCAGGCCTCTTCCGGCCTGTGTCCTGGTCTGTACGGCTCAGGGGGCGCGATGACGTAATTGCGCCAGCCTCTGATAGGTTGCAGGCACTAGGCCGGCTGCCTATCAGAGGAAGGGGAAGGGACACGCCTCTCCCTGCCCTGCTGCACAGCCATCTGTATCGATGTCCTGAGGACAGTGATACAGATGACTGGAGATGACTCTATGGAAGCGCCGGCCCTGCTTACTAGAGCGGCGTCGCAGCATGAGGGGCCGCCGGCCACTTAACCAACTTTTTTTTTTTTTTTTTTAAACCGCACGGTTCCGGAGCCCCCTGCTAAATTGTGACTGCAGGAACTGAGCTGTGTATATATTCACTATCCCCTGCAGTGTAAAGCATGGAGAAGGGACAGATCGACAGTGTGATAAGCAGAAGGTGGTGCCTGAAGTAACCTAAAATCCAATAGATAACAGATCTAAGCTGCAGCGACTGTTCCTAATGGAACTGATCAAAAAAGTAGCCACCAAAGAATACAGAGGGCTATAGTTCCCCAGAGGTCCTGACCTCCATACAATGTGTACATTTATAGCAGGCTGGTTTTCTTATACGGAGCCCCAAAGCCCCTGCATGGATATAGAGTTACATGTTAAAATTCTAGGTGCCTGCACCCACCACTAGGGGGAGCTAAACCCATCTTTAAAAAAAAAAAAAAAAAAAAAATTGAGTTTAAAGTAGCATACAGTACGGTAAGTAGTTTAGCGCACCCTGGTGGTGGTTACAGGTAACTATCTGTTAAGTCTATATTCCTGCTGCAGATTTGGAGCTTTGTGTCGTCGACCACTAGAAGTATATAATAAATTAAACTGAACAGAACAACGTGGTGATGGGCACTCACTTTAAAACTATAAAAAGAGAGAGGGCTGTGTCACGTCAGCAAATCTCTTACTACTGCATTGTGATTGTTCCACTTTCTCTACATGAGAAATGCTGTTTTCTGCAGTGAGAGGACCCCTTTAAGCTTCAGGTCTATTGTCAAAAGTTGGAAGAAATCCCCGAACATGCTAAATTTCCTCTTAGGTTCCGGTACACTCAGTTTTTCAATTTCGGGAGGAATGAATCTAGAATGGAGGACGTGGCCTCGGAGAATCAAGGAGGATTTGATAATCCGATTTTTGAGCCAGAATCGGAAAATAACCAGGTAAGTGTAATTCAATGCAAATTGTCCTTTCAGCCGTCGTGGACAAAAAAGATTCGCGCCAGATCCAGCAGCATTCTCATATCAGGGCAATGGGCTTCATCATTTTCCATAAGAAAAACATCAAATGTTGTCATTTGTTCTCTATGTGAATAGTGGAGTCACTGTGTACATACATTACTTATCCTGTACTGATCCTGAGTTATATCCTGTATTATACTTCAGAGCTGCACTCACTATTCTGCTGGTACAGTCACTGTGTACATACATTACTTATCCTGTACTGATCCTGAGTTAATCCTGTATTATACTCAGAGCTGCACTCACTATTCTGCTGGTACAGTCACTGTGTACATACATTACTGATCCTGGTTACATCCTGTATTATACTCCAGAGCTGCACTCACTATTCTGCTGGTACAGTCACTGTGTACATACATTACTTATCCTGTACTGATCCTGGGTTACATCCTTAGGCCCCATGCACACGGCCGTGTTTCACAGCCGTGTGCGGGCCGTGGAACCGCGGCCTGGATCCCTCCTTAGAGCAGGAGCGCACAGAGTCACTGGTTGCTATGACGCCGTGCGCTCCCTCCTGCCGCCGCAATACAGTAATACACTGGTATAGATCATACCAGTGTATTACTGTACTGTGCCGGCAGCAGGGAGCGCACGGCGTCATAGCAACCAGTGACGCCGTGCGCTCCTGCTCTCAGGAGGGATCCCGCGGTTCCACGGCCCGCACACGGCTGTGAAACACGGCCGTGTGCATGGGCCTTATACTCCAGAGCTGCACTCACTGTTCTGCTGGTAGTTTTTGGAAACAGTCAGAGCAAGTTTGTTCTCATATACCCCTAGCAATATGTCGCCATAGTGTAGCCCAGATAGTGTACATACCCCTTTGACTGTTTCAGGGACGAGACTCATAGTCTTTTTCTGTACAGGCTGCTCCTATCGGAGAAGAAATCTTGAAGGAAGTCGCCCTGCAGGAAAGTGGATTTTCCTTCTCTAACCCTGTATTTAATTCCGATTTTCAAGCATAAGGTATTTCACATCATTAATATTTGCTTGAAAGTGAATTTGAAAATAAATAAATAAAATAATTAGTAACTGTGGATATGACACTGACTCGCTGTCCACTAATCTAATGGATCAGCTGCCATATACACGCTGCCCTGGGCAGAGATCTTACGCATGGCTGGTTGTGCCGGACGTGGCGACGTGTCCTCACTGTGACCTGCCACGTGTGATCCCCACAGCACTGCACTTGTCAAATCAGAAGACATGTTTTCATCAGCCTCTCAGTAGTGCAGCCCCAGGCTTTAGGCCTGTAACGTTAAAGTGGTACTGGAGATAACTTATGTTGCCAAAGGTATCACTTGGAACCGAACCAGAGTAAGTTATTATGCAAAGTCTCGGAGCCAATACATTCTAATACTGTACAGAGCGCTCGCGCCGTACAGTATTAAACCAAAGTTTTAGGTGAATAGACTTCGGATTTTCATCCGAAGTCGATTCGCTCAGCCCTAGTAGGTACCCTTTAGAGAGACAGGCAGGACCCCTAAATACACAGCTAAACCAAAGTCGGTAAAGGCGGTTATCCCCTGAACAGCATTTCTCAGTAACGTAAAAGTGAACGAAGAGAAGACCCAAAGACCCCCCCCCCCATCAATTGACACGTCTTACCCAACCTGCAGTACGGAGATGAATGCTACTTGTGGGATAGCCCCTTTAAGTGATGGGACATCATAGCACAAAGACAAAATGTAACTATATCAGTTTTTTTTATTAATAAGTTACATTTAAATTTAAGACAACATATGAAAACGGATACATTTCTTCTCCTTAAACGGGATTTTTTGTATCTTTTTTTTCAGTGATTGGTGAATTTTTTTTTTTATTAAAACGCTCCAGGCTTCCGTTATGATTTCTCCAAGTTTCCGAGCTGCTAAATATATACAACACAAAATAATAACTATGGCAAAAAAACATAACTACATTCAAAAGGGACAAGTGTGCCTCTGTGGATTAGGTATTAATATGACACGACAGACCGTTATGAAGTTCAGAACTGCTCACTGCGGATTTATTAACAAAAACAAAAAACTTTCAATTTATAATTACAAAGACAACTTACACAAAAATAAAAAATAAAGTAAAAATCAGACCCCCCCCCCCCCCCCCCTCCGTTAGCAGTAGTGTGTGGCCCCAATACAGAGCCTTCTCCTCCCTCAGCCTGAAGCACAGGGGTGACCACGTCCTCGGAGACTACATCACTTCTTCTTCATTAAAAAACTTAAAAAATAAGTGCAAGTCCTATACAGTGTTTCAGAGAAATAAATCATCATCAGCCCAATGGAACGAAGTAAATTTAAATTAATGACAATCCGACTGTCAAAGAGAATTGGCACAAAAGGCACGCTAGTAATGACAGTGACATTATGAAAAAAAAGAAAAATAATAATAATTACAAGCTTTTTAATGGAACATGGCCACGGATTATAAAATGTATAATACACGGAAGCATGAAGATTAAATGTACACGCTGGGGAGGGGAGGCCACATGACAGCGGCAGCGCGACTGAAGCAAAATATACATGTGTTGTGCGAATTCTACCCCGACGATAATACTCACGTGTCCTGATGCAAGTGCAGGTTAAAAAGTACTGTTTCTGGGACCTCCAAATAGTGTGGTCGCCATAAAAAAAAAAAAAAAAAAAACAGCATATATCTATTCAATTCCCTGCAAAAAAAATAAAATCTAAAAATAAATAAAATATAAGCTGCAGATCCAAATGGCAGTGAAAATATTAATGGTCCGCTAGGGCTGGCATATAAAAATTAAAAACGGTTGTCTTATGTGGGATAATTGAAGGTAAATTTGCAGAATTTCGAGAGAATTTTTTATATATATGCAGCACGGTGGAGTCACAGGTAGGAGTTGGGAGGAAGCTGGAGACCTGATTATTTTTTTTGCAAAGCACTTACGGTATCGATGTGGATGGGGGTACGAATTACATTTGGCAACTGTACGTTTTTCTCCCCCCCCCCCGTTTAGTGAGTATGGCCTCATGTGCATGACCATAAGCATTTGTGGTCTGAAAATGGTCCAAATGTTTTGCGGACCCATTGACGTCAATGGGATCGCATTTTGCAGCCAAGTGTAGGACATGTTCTATCTTTTGCATAAGTTTTCTTTCCGCAACAGTACAGTACGTTCTGCAAATGATAGGAGATATCCTAAGCCGACCCAATGAAGTCAATGGGTCTGCAAAAAATGTGGACAGCACACAGACCGCTTATGGCAATGTGCATGAGGCCTAACTTAGCTAATACTTTTGTCTTGAGCCTCAGTTATGAAATCATGGCATGTGCTCCAGTCACATCCAAAGCTGCAGCAGTCAGTGCTGTGCTGAGCGCCTAAAGTGCACTGCGCAGTACATGCGGGGAGGTTCCCCCTCCTCTACCACAAAGCACTCCACTGTACAGCGCCTAGCATGAGGGCAGTACAGCACACTTTGAACAGCTCCTAAACCAGACTTTTATAGGCAGCTCTGGCTGTGAATGGAGCAGAATGATACCGTTCAGCTCCCCTCCACACTGTGGGTAAACTTCATTGGCAACAGATTAAGATAAAAAAAAAAAAAACTGCCATTTACTGCCACCCTCTAAGACACCGCAATACGCCTTCCTAAAGACAATGGTTCTTCACAATGTGAAGCTATAGGGTGCAGCTATAGCCTACGCCAAAAGCCTCAAGCTTAGTGACATCACTGAGGCGCTAGAGCACCTTGTACCTCAGTGAGCACAAACAAAAAGGGCTGCCTGTAAGTAAATGTACACCTTGGAGGAAAAAAAAAAAAAAAAAAAAAAAAAAAAAGGTAAAAATTTAAAAAACACAACCATTTCCTTGCGTTTTCACAGAACGCGGCACAATTTCATTAAAATGAATTAGGCTTTAAATACTGATTGGAGAGGACACCTCGTAGTGAGTGGTCTGCAAACCGCCAGCTTCAATGCTACTACTACCCCCATGCTAGGAGTAGAAGGTGCACCGCTAGTCGCAGACCACAGCTGTCTGCTCCTTTCCTATGCGCAATGTCATTACGGGCCGAGGCCCCCGTCCTATAAACACCGCTATAGGTCCTATATCGACTCTATCCTATATATTATATAATAATAAAAAAATCTGCCTAAGGCCTCATGCACACGACCGTTGTTTTGGTCTGCATCCGAGCTGCCGTTTTTGCGGCCCGGATGCGGACCCATTCACTTTCATAGGGCCACAAAAGATGCGTCCGTTGCACTGTTCCGTGGCTCAGCAAAAAAAAAATATATAGCATGTCCTATTCTTGTCCGTTTTGCGGCCAAGAATAGGCATTTCTACAATGGGCCACCCGTTCCGTAAATTGTGGAAAGCACACGGGTGCTTCCGTTTTTTGCGGACTGCAAAAAACGGCACGGTTGTGTGCATGTAGCCTAAATCGCACACATTTCCTTCTCCGACCTCCCGTCGCTGACGCCATTTGCTTATCGTGGCAGCAGCTTTCGGAATTTCCTCTGTTGCGTCCCAGAAACTAGCAGCATCGTACAAAAAGGGAGATATAATCGTTTAAAAAAAATAAAAAATGTACAAAGTAAAAACATCCTATGAGCGGAACGGATATTAGAAACGGTCAACTCATCTTGCATATAAAAGCTCCATCACATATATTAAACCCCCCCGCTCTTTTTTCCTCTTTACGCTGTATCTACAGTAAGTGGGTTGGGGGATGGGGAGGTCCGTGCAACACATCTTGGCACTATTGCGTGGGACTGACACACTAGGAACGATGACATCTCCGGCGAGGAGCGCTATGCGTCACAGGCGGACTGATCCAGGCCGTCCAGCGTCAGTTGGTTCCTATGCGGGGAGTTGGGGCTCGGAGGGCTGCTCGGGTTGGAGCTGTTTGAAGGAGTGGAATGTTTGGTGGAGTCTGAATCTGGCTGCGAGACAAAAATACGGAATCAGTAGACAGTCGAAGGGAGCGAGTGCGGCTCATTGGTAATTGCATTACAAGCAGGTTCCATATAGTTTATGTAATGGCAAATCACTGCCCTTATAATCAGGAGGGGGATCTGATGAGAACTCTGCTCGAGACGCCATTCACACTCTGCTATGCAGTGCGTGCCCTCTGTACAATTACTATGACGATCATATCTTTAAAGGGGTTGTCCCATCTTGGACATTGGGGGCATATAGCCAGGATATGCCTCCTGTGTCCGATTCAGGCCGGTCCCAGAGGTGGCACCTATCCTTAGAATGGAACACACGCGGCCACCCTCCATTCATTGCTATGGGACAGCCGAAAATAGTTGAGAGCTAGCTTGGCTATTTACGTGAGCCACATAGAAGTGAATGGTGCAGTGTGTTTCCCACTCATGCGCCCTCCTGCACTTTGCACGCTCTGTTCTATGTATAGGAGCACCTATCAGACACTGGGGGCATAGGCTAGCAATATGCTCACAATGTCCAAGATGGAATACCCCTTTAAGCTGATACATAACGGGTGAATCTACTGAATTCAATGGGACTGGCCAACCAGCTAAGGCTGAGTTCACATCACCGTTTAGCTTTCCATTCTTCTGATCCGTCAGAAGAGGAGAGTGAAAAATAAAAAATGGATCCTGTTGCATCAGTTATCTGTTTGAGCCATTTCCGTCTGAGATCCGTTTTTTTTTTTTTTTTTTTAGACAAAGAAAAGTACTGCATGCAGGAATTTTTTCCCTGTCTTAAACAAACTGATCTCATGGCTCAAATGGACGACAACTGGACAAACGGTGATGTGAACGGAGCCTAACGAAGGTCTCCGGATCCCACACTGGCTGAGGTCGGATCTACAGATACATCATGTGATGCCTATAAAATTTAAATCTAGTTTCTAAGTTCTGCTCGGAGTAATCTCAGAACATATGTACTGTGTAATATATATATATATAAATCTTTATCTGGCATATCCCTAGTTGTGGGTCCCATCTCTGGGTTAAAATAAAGAGCAATGAGCTGTGCAGGACGGGAAAACCACCTTAGCCACATGCAGCAGCCTAAAGTATCATTGCTAGGGGGTTACCTCTCTTTCCAGGTCCTGATCAGCATCCGATATACTCCGCGATGAATCGCCGGTACCTGTGGAGCAAGCATATTGCCATTTACTAACGATTCTGTATGAAATCCCACAGCCGGGCGCCATTTATACAGAGATCCTGCACATCATCGGAGATAGATAATCTTTACCTGGGAGATAAGCGGTGCCAAATGCCTGGAGTCTCTCCAGACGAGAACTCGTATGACATAATGGGTTAATGTACTTTAGGGCAGAGCATGAGGGGTCAGTGAAGGGTGAATCTCCTACCTGAAGATGGCCAGGAGATGTAGGACCTGCTTCTTAGCTGCTGCCGCGCCAGGTTGGTGGAGGGTGGACGGGATTTTTCCCGAGGGTTTTCCTCTTGCCCTGACGGCATAACGCTCTATGGAGAAATGACAGCATTACTTACACTGCATGGCGTACACCGTATACCCTGTATCCCATAATAAATCTCATAGAAATAGACCAGTAGTGAAGTGGTTAAAACAGTAAACTTCCTTCAATCCACCATCTGATAATCCAGCGTGTACTGCGAGGTTGAAGTAGAGAAACACTAGGAGATGCAACCTCAATGTCATCTGCCATGACCTTCTTGGTGAACGTGTCGCTGTGAGCCGACACCTGGAGGTTCAATGTCTCCCCATCGAGGACCCCCTGATAATCTGGTTAGCTGGTAAGTGTTGCATTAAAAGGAATTTTTACTGAAGCCCAAGGTTACAGCAAACTGGGGGTTAAAAGCCTTAACATCCATAAGTGGTTGTTCTAAAAGCAGCATGAGGTGTACAGACGTGTATACAGCACCTCCCAAACGCTGGTGGTTGGGGCTAACCGATTACCGCAATGTGCATAAGGCTTTAAAGCGGTTTTCCCCTGGCTAGGGCATCAGTATATGATCAGTGGTGTCCGACCCTCTGCACCCTCCAGCGCCACCCATGCTTTAGTGGTCAAAGCTGGTACTGCAGCACCGAAGCAGTTATCAGCTATATCCACTACAGAATAGACAGGCCTATGTATTTCCAGCGCCGACTTCTGGCACAGGGGCTACTGCTGACCTGCGGGGGGTTCGAACCCCCGCAGATTAGATACTGATGGCCTATCCAAAGGATAACCAAATCAATATAAAAGGAGGGGCCAACCTCTTTAGGCTACCTGCAATGTAGTCCATACGAATTTACTTGCGGATTTCTGCACCAAAAAATGCATTCGTTACCTGTGTTTTTTTGGTTTGAATTTGTGCAGTTTTGCTACAGATGAGATCTTGCATGGAAAAGGGTGAAATCCGCACAAAGACGTCAAAAATCTGCACGTATACGCAGTGTATTTTTCCACACGAGAATCCTCACGGAAAACCCGAGTGTCAGCCGCAACGTGTGCAGATAGCCTTAAAGTGGAGACTCCAGCTTAAAAAGCAGCTTTTTATGATATCCCCTATAGCAGGGATGTCCAACCTGCAGCTGTTGTAAAACTACAACTCCCACCATGCCCTGCTGTAGGTTGATAGCTGTAGGCAGTGTGGGCATGCTGGGAATTGTAGTTTTGCAACAGCTGGAGAGCCTCAGGTTGGCCATCCCTGCCCTATAGGGCCTGGTGATATTTGGGACCCCGAGCCATCGGATCGTCATCATCTAATGACCCGCAGTGACTTCAGGTCCTGGTCGTCGCTCCCCCCCTTTAGAGGACCAGGGTCAGATCCAGCATGCTGCTTTCAGATCTGGTTAGTTGTCACGTTTTTGGGCTGGGGGGTTTCCTGCAGCCATTTTGCTTTACTCCTACCCTTGGTAAAGAGGGAGAAGAGGAAGAGGACAGAGAGCTAAGCTCGTTCTGGAGATAGAAGTCTGCCGAGACAGGGTTCATGTGATAGACGTGCTCAAAGTTTGCAGGAGGTGAGATCAGAAGAGAGTTTCGAGGGCACGGAAAGAGAGGAGGACATTCACTCTGTCATGTTCACAGGAAACAAGAGAAGAGCAGACAACACTGAAGTGCAGGTCACTTTGCAATATTTATACTTTAATACCCATGTCTAATGCTGCTTTTGGGTTATGTGATGTCCTATACTCCAGTCACACCCAAAGCTGTATTGAGCCTCATCATTTCTCCCCTTGCAGCTTCACAATGGTTCAGCTTCCACCTGACCACACCCAGGACGCCACAGCTCTGGATGTGATTGGAGTTTATTTGGCAAGCTAAGTATTTGGCAAGGATATTTTACCAGAGGGAGATCCATAAGCACTTGCATCCCATCTCCTGGACCCATATGCGCCACGTGGTTGAAATTGATCGGGTTTGAGATCATCTTCGACCTCAGTTCAGGATCTCTGAGCATTTCTCTACAATATAAAAGTCATTTTTAGTGCAAAAATAAAACAAAATTATGTTTCTAGTAAATAATAATGGGGAAAAAAAAAAAAAAGGCCATATCAGAAGATACCTTCGTTGTTGCAATCGCTCTTCTTCTGGGACTTTAAACACAAATCTCCGCTTACTCCTGGTCCTAACCATCTGCTTCTTACTATTATCGGAGGTCTCCGGGACGGTGAGGACAGCCCCTTCTGAAAGGAAGGTCAAATGAAAGATATTATTGAAGGATCAGTTACTTTGAGAAGTGGTGGAAACCATCAACAAGCAGGCTAGCTGCTGCTAACAGATCTTAAGAGTGGATCCTTGTCAAGTATGGTCAGTGCACAAAGTGTATTTTTTTTATATTTTTTTTGGGGGGGGGGGGGGGAGGGAAAGATGACAAACCTGAATGGGTGCTCTTTAGATACAGAAGGCGAGGCGGCTCGGAGTTCAACAGGTTGAGAGTACCTTCTACATTTAATGGCTTGATCTAAAAATAAAAAAAAGCCAAAAAAAGCAAATAGTTATGTATTTAAAGGGTGTACAGATATTGATGACCATACTGAGCATAGGTCGTCAATATCAGATCGGTGAGAAAATATACAGTGTATGAAGCAGAAGGCTCTAGTTTCTGGCGTACTGTCCCGAGGAAAGGCCAGCACCATCTGCAGCTGGGACAACCCCTGGAAGGGAGTCAATAGGGGTCAAACTTACCCTCCTCAGTCCAATAGTCTGCACCCATTCCATAGAGTGAACATCAAATACATCAATGCCATAGTCACTGTAGACGGTCACATAGGAAGGACTACAACCTGGAGGGAGTGAGAAAGCACGAAACGGTTATTTAGGCAACCCTCTAATATATTGGTTAACCCTTTGAGAGCCTGAATGGAGATCATAACATTTCTTTATATAGGGAAACACCGCTGCAGGAGGATAGTGCGCTCTTGTGATCCGTCTTCACTATACATGCCTTGGAATATATCTATATGGCGGTGCATTAGCCTGTGTACCACTATTCTCTGATGTCCTAAAGTGGACTTGGAGTTATCTGCCTGTATATGCGAGTGCTAATCGTTCCACCTTGACTTGATCACACCCCCCCCATTCCTTTAAAGGGGTTATTCAAATACAAAAAAAATTAAAAAATTACTACAGGAATGTTAGAAATAATAAAAAAAAAATAATAATTCCACCACTCACCCTTCCCAACAATCTAGAAGCTTCAGCAGTTCTCACAAGTGGCGGCGTGTGACTGATGCAGACAATCAGCGTCCACATGCCGTTTTTATGCCATCAGTGGCTCCCATGTAGTGACTAGTGTTGAGCGAACTTCTGTTTTCAAGTTCGGCGTACAAAGTTCAGATTATCTAAAAATTCCGTTATGGATTCCGCTACCACAGACCATAACCGAATTCTTAGATAACCCGAACCTTGTATGCCGAACTTGAAAACAGAAGTCCGCTCAACACTAGTGTGACCATTCATCCAGCACCATGCCGCATGATCATAGCAGCCGATCACGTGCTGAATGCTGACATCACCATGGCGGCCAACCGTTGACCTGGAGCGGGCACATGCTGGGACATGACAGACCCCAATGGCTATCGTTAGACTAGGTAGATCTCCCAGGCCGTGTGGGGCCAGCTATAAACCATATTCCCTGCAGATGAATACAATCTATTGTTCTCCGTCATCAGCCATTTCAGGCTGGAAGAGGTTGACTGTATGTAGTGATACTCAAACTAGAAATTGATGCCTGCAGCCAACACTAGGGGGAGTATGCCGAAGACTGATGTATACAGATCCCAATGAAGTCGATGGTAAATCTGTATGCAGCTCCCCATAGTGGCCAACGCAGTTTTTTTTTTTTCTCCTACTTACTGCAGGTGATGGGGGTGGCCGGCCACATAAGCTCTTGCAATCGCGTTCTCCGTCCCTGTGAGTCCACATAGACTCCCATCTGGCTGAAGCAGAGCAAGTATTCATCATTACCAAGGTCCACTGCACACAGAGCGTCTACAGGCTGCTGGGACAAGAACGCCAGGGAGGGGTCAACAGGGCTGACAAGGTTTATAAATGGTCCATCTCCGTGGATGCTAAGTAGGGAGAATCCTGACTGATAACCGACGCACAGTTTGTCCTTAAATACGGCCATCCACTGCACGCTCCCCGGGGCCGAGAGCTCAGTGAACTTCTTATGAAATGGTTTTAGTTCTCTGCAGCTCATAGCAAAAGATCGTGACGCTTGACGGCAACAAAACAAACAAGACGCCGGCGACTTCCTCAGGGTTCCTGTGGTGATGCACTGGCAGCCTTTGCTTTCGGGAAGTTTGATGTCGAGGCTGCCCTCTGAGCCATCCAGAGAGGACCAGGGTACCAGGTGGACGTGATGGTTTTCGGCCACAGACGAGGATGACAATCTTCTCCTTCGGAGCCAATTCAATCTGAGAAACCCTTCTTGCAGTCTGCGGCTCGGACGATCACTGTGAAAACAGGACGAAATAGTTACAAGGGGCAGTCAAGACATTTCCAAACTGACCTGTTAGGGGGTGTCCTATTCAGGACCCTCATACCTGCAGCAAAGACAGTTCTCCTGTCTGTCTATGCATTACACAGAAAAGACAATGGTATTCATTTACTATGACCCCCCCCCCACGCCAGAAACAAGGCCCAGGTTCGTAACTTTTTAAACGCCACAGCGCCTACGTTTAGGTGCAAGTGACATTTTTATGCCGAAAGAGGAGGGGGGCGGTGGATGCCATCGGCCCCAACACATTCACTATCATTTACGGCAGTTTACAGGCGTAAGGGACCATTCAATGGGAATTGTGTAATGCTTTTTTTCTGCAGGGATTAAATATGGGGGGGAGATGGGGAGGGAGTCTCAACAGCGGGGTGTCCTGGGAGCAGCTTATCATGTGGAAACCCTTCTAATTAAGTGGTTGTGCACTTTAAACATTCAATTTTGATTTCAAGGACATTCACTGTTCTGCTGCTGGAAACCGTCAGTAAGCACAGCTTAACTACGAGAATGCGGGGGGCAGTTTGCTTTTCCTATAGCAGATGACTGTACAGAGTCTGGTTCAGATCGCACTGCCCAGAAAGCAAACTCGCCAGAGCAATCTCTGTGCAGAGACTGAACAAGCAGAAGATGCTGGGAGATTTCAGTTCTGATGATATAAACTAACTCCATGTAGAAAGTGACTTGACGGAGAATATGCAATGATGACTGACACTTACCGTCTCTGGTGACCTCGATGACGTACAGTCCTTCTTCTGTCCCCACAGCGATCCGGTCCCGATCTAAGAAAGAAAACATACAGTAAAAAAAAAAAAAAAAAATCTCTCATTGATGAAAGTCTAACTTGGCTGTGACCGTAACTCCCAGAGTTGTATGGAGCAGCGACAAGCCTGGAAACTGCTGCTCACTACGTCAACTGGACAGGGGGGGGGGCCAATGGTGACATGTACGGCATGGGATCCTTGAAGGGGTTTTCTGAGAGTACAATATTGATGGTTAGTCAGAATAATCAATGAGATTAGCCACCCCCACTGATCAGCTGTTTGAAAGGGGCGCAGTGCTCCGTTGAGTGTCTATGACCTCATCCTAGGATAGTGACGTCCCATTCAAGTGAATGGACCTGGGCTGCAATACCAAGCACGGCCACCATACAACTTACAGCGCTGTGTTTGGTATGCTGTGAGGAGACCGCAGTGCTCACCAGACCTCCTGAAACATCTGATCGGCAGGGGTGCGGGGAGGCGTACCCTAACTGATCAGATATTAATGACCTATTTCTAAAAGATAGGTCATCAATACTGTCCTCTGGAACAAAACAAAAACTTTTTTTTTTTTTAAAGGGTAGGAGAGTAACATTGGGATGTATTAAAGGGTGTACATTATACTGCGGCACATACCTACAATCGCTGCAGCCACTACGGTTTTGATGAGCGGCAGCGTGCTGTCATATGCCTCCTGGGGGCAGTGGACCACCTTGTTCCTTAGGTTGTTCTTCTGTAAAATGGTCTGCAGGCCTTCCAGGATGCCAACCCACTTCCTCTTCTCGGTGGTCGCTTTCTGCGAGGATGAGCAGAGAAGTCGTCGTCCTGGAAGGGGCACCTAGAAGGGAGGCTGTTACCTGTGCAAGAAATAAAAAACCCACATAGGACTGTCAGTGAATAGAAACATTCATGTTTACATTCAGAACAGCTTCTCACAGCGGAGGTTTTGGAACAAGTGTATCCATTCCACACCATCCTCGGAATCCAGATCAAAACGTTTTACAATTAAGCCTCATGCACACGTCCGTGGGAACACGGACCGCGAGATACCGGCCTGGATTCCTGCTGAGTGCAGAAGCACACGGCGTCATGGGTTGCTATGACGCTGTGCGCCCGCTGCTGTACAGTATACCACTAGTATAGATTACTGTACATAGCAACCAATGACGCCGTGCGCTCCTGCACTCAGCAGGAATCCAGGCCGGTATCTCGCGGTCCGTGTTCCACGGACGTGTGCATGAGGCTTTAAGCTCATGAAGGCCTCACCTAGACCGGACACAGTCTATCAAACACTGAGCTACGAGCAGGACCACTTCCGTATAATGAAAGCGGTTTACAGTTCAGGGCTGCATTCACAATTGTGCTAGTTGGTACCAAATTCAGTCCAATGTAAAAAAAACTAATCTCCACTGTTGGCCCAAAAAATTCTGTGCAGATTCTCCAAATCCCTTGCACATGTGGTAAGCTAGCGATAACTTTCTGACCGTCTGCAGCCACCACGAGGGGGAGCTTACTGCAGACTATTACTCAGCTCAATGGATACTCGGTATGCTGTAAGCCTCCTGAGCCTCCCTCTAGTGGCAGCTGCAAGAAATAATAACTTTTGCACTTAACTCCATAAACATAAGGTTGGACCTCATTACGTTAAAAAAAATGGTGTTCAGGGATGGACCTCGAATTGGACTGTGCCAATTCTGTTCACCAATTAGTTTTGTAACCCCTTTCCCTATACAGCCATATGGGTGTAATAGAGGGGTTGTTTCCTGTTAGGAACCCCACCTCCTATCTACAAAGACTGTGGTCTTTCTGTAGGACCCCGCAGGAGCAGACATATCGCATTATCCCATATTCACCGCTTATAATCCACAGGTGAAACCTCAGCTTTCTAAACCCAGACCGCACCCGGCCCTTCCTGCCAACACCAGAACTAATGTCATTAGAAAGAAATTATTTTCCACGCAGTGTGACCAGGCGCATGCGCTGTCTAACTGGGGTGTGTATGACACGTACCCTAAATATGCAGGGATGTCCTTGCGGGTGGCGTGAATCACATCCGATGCCAAGACTGAACTCACGGAAAACTCTTCATCTCTGATGATAGCAAACAAAAAACAAGGACAATGAGTGAAAGGCGGTGAAGATAAGGGGCACCACAATCTGCAAACTGGCCTGTGAGGAGTTAATGTAACTATGCCAGTGTTTTTTCAACTTGCGGCTCTCCAAAACTACAACTCCCGCATGACCCGACACCCTGCAGGGCATGCTGGGAGTTGTAGGTCTGCAACAACTGGAGAGCCACAGGTTGGAAAACACTGGTCTACGCACATTATCTAGTACACTGTATAGATCAGGGATCAATAACCTTCGACACTCCAGCTGTTCTGAGACTACAACTCCTAGAATCCTGCTTTGACTGCTATGGGAGCTACAAGAACATCCAAACATGCTGGGAGTTTCGAAGGTTTGCTGTGTGATTAAATGCAATTTTCCCTCTTACCAGCCATCCCAGTGAAGAAGCAAGTGTCAAGAAAGAAAACATCACACACCTAAGATCCACCACTTGACTCGCCACCACTCCAGGCTGAGTAGACTTCCCTTCAGGCACGTCATACAGAAAGAGCTTACAGTCACAGACCACGGCGTACGCCCCTCTGCCACCTTTCTTCACCCCGTGGCTTTGGGATCTGTCAAAAAGGTGCATCATAAACAATTCTGAGTTAACCAATGCAACACCCCCCCCCCCCAGTTGCTTCGTTTAAAATAGTAGGGAATCGCTTAATTAGCAATCCCACAATATGACTGATCAGATGGAATGTATCTACTGTGAAATGCAATGAAATAAAAGTGCGTCATTCCTTTAAGATGAACACTTACCCTGACGTAGCCCTTGTAGGCAGTCCCAATACCGCGCTGCACGTCCACCCCGAGGGGTCTTTTAGACTGTTCAGCTGGAATCGGACACACTTGTGGAGAGAGGTCCTTACAGGACACGTGACAAGCAAAGGGACACACTGCCAGGGGTTAAATAAAATCTCAATTTTACGATCTAGTCGACATCATATTGCAATGATTTTATACAGAGCTTCTCCAGAAAGACAGAAGAGGCACCCCGCCTGTCCACAAGTTGTCAGGTGTTGCACATTAAAGTTATCGTGACTGAGCTGCAACACTTCACGCAACCTGTGGACCGTTTGGCGCAGTTTTCAGAGAGCAGCCATGTTTTTCTAATCTTGATCCGCACTAACCTTCGCAGGCGAAGCCTTGTCGTACTAATCCCACCATGAGGGACGTGCAGTGGGAACACTGTGTGGGGCTCGTGAAGGACTTGATTGCAAGCTGATGAGCCTTGGGCTGAGGACAAACAAATATTTTGGTGAAAAGCCACCGACTGTCCAAACCAGGCTGCTAAGCATACTGTTAATGCATGCTTTACGTTGCTTTCCCCCATATCACATGCATGCTCTCACTTTGGCTGAGCATGCATGTGCTTTCTCAATGGAGAGAGGGGACTATGCTGTCCAAGTCACTCTTCAATCCCTATTTCCTCCAACATCTGCCACTCCTGTCAGTCATCGGGGTGGTTTGGCTGACTTTGCTCTTATGCGTATGAGCACCTGGACAGTCCAGCTAAACAGGTTTTCCACATTTTAGATACTGATGACCTATCCTCTGTATAGGTCACCAATATCAGACTGGTGGGGGTCCTCCACTGATCAGCTGTTTGTGGCAGCCGTTAGAAACATAACCGTGGATGGCACAGGAAGCAGAAGACCACGTAGTGGGTGCCGGGTACTGCAGCACAGCTCCCCATAGTCATCGGATATTGATGATCTATCCGGTGGAAACCATTTAAAGGGGAGGAAGCAATATATACACAGAGTCAATACTCCCTGCTGCCTCATCTGTTCGTGGCTGCTCCGGACCCCATCACTGGTTCAGGTGGGTCACCACTGGGGTCACTGACTGGCTGAGCAGGCATCTTCTGGTGTTGAGAGGGACCAGGCACCGGTAGACACAGGGAAGGGTCAGGAGCGACAGTGGATTACGGACTTATTTCTCATGAACATATGTACGAGGAGACTGCATGTGCGGCAGTTCCCTAATACATAAGTGAATGATCTCACCTTCATCTATGGCCTGAGCTTAACTCAACCCTGAGGCTGGAATCGCACATCCAGTGGGAAGGAGAATTCCTTCCTTTATATTGCAGACTACTTCTGAACCCAATCCTGGCTGGAAAAAACAAAACAACCACCCTGCACCATAGACTACTATAAAAACTGCACGTGTGAATGCAGCCCAGTACGGACGCTGCTGAAGACAGACACATTTATAGGCAGCTTCCTGGCCGAGACCGTGCTGACTGCACAGAGGCGCAGGAAGACGCACACCTCCCCGGCCACACAATATCGGTCCCTTGATAATGGGCGAGGACATTGTGTCAGCAGATTAGAGGAGAAGTGTGTGATCAGCTGATTTACTAGGAGATCTCAGCAGGCACTGGGAAGGACACCGGGATGAGAGTACACGGAATACTTGAAGGCGTACAGGTCAGAAACCAAATATGTAAAGGGCAGCTCAGCTTTCTGCTGATTTACTGTGGAGTCTGAGCTATGAACACTACATCTCCCAGAATGCAAAGCAGCTGACAGCAGTGCATTCTGGGTGGTCTGTCTAATGCCCGACTGCAGGCAGAAACTGCAACCTTTTCTCTTTTCAGAGGACATACCTTTGGGGCAGAGCTGGACAATGGAGTAAATGTTGGGGACGGCGCGGGAGGCGTCCGAGGTTGGGTCCTTATAACCTCCTGCATGGAGAGAAAACATTAATAGGGCAAACTTCCTTAGTGCCAGGGATCTGACTGGCAGTACACTCGCCAATCCTTAGCTCCTTCCCAAATTTTCCCTGCATGGAGACGCAACAGTTCACTGACTGGAACAGGGTCACAGTCACATAGCAAAAGGACGGGAGCGCCACTGTGCAGGGAGAAGGTGAACAGGACACCTGCTGTAGAGCAGGCACTTACCTCTGGCTGCTGGTCTTGGCTGCTAGGTGCAAGCAGTGATGGGGAGACGTCTGGTTTGGGGGTAGAGATCTCGTGCTCGCTGATCAGACTGGACTGTGAAAGAAGACAAATCGTCTGTTACCGTTACAGCAGACCAGTGTATCATCCGTGTTAGGACTGATCTGGTTAACGGGTCAGGGAGAAACGGTTTAGTATACGGGCACTGGACATTTTTTGCACCATATCACAGACATGGACCCATCCACAATCCGGCTGGTGCGGAATGGAGGGACAGAACCCCACGTGGTTTCTCGCAATGCCCATGTTTTTGCTCTGCAGATGGATCACGGACCCCTTCAACTTGATCCGTGTGCAGCAGCCACCAAGCATCGGCCGTGTGCATGAGGCCTTACTCAAATCCATCCCTTTCCTTTACAAATGAGCCAAGTAGGGAGCAGCTCGCGCTAGGACATGCCATCACTTTATGATCAGAGGTGGTCTGTCCTTTTGGACCCCCACGGCAGTTATATTTTGCAGTTTCTCCATGCACATCAGCACTTAGTCCGCTCATAGACAGCACTAAACCAGCGCATGCAGCCACTTAATTCTCATGATTAGTGGGGGTCCTGGAGGTCAGACCTCCACTGATCATTTAGTGACGATATATCCTAGTAAAATAGCATCACTTTATAAGATAAGAATACCCTTTAATGTAGTAGAGATAAGTGGCTTCCAGACACCTTTGGAACTGCTTATCTCTGGGCAAAACAATGGATCAATTAAAGCGATCCTCCGGTTCAAGATTTTTTTTTTTTTTACATTAACCGGGGAATAACAGAATGCTTACATGGTGCCTCCTTTTCATCTTTTTAGCTACAGATCTGCCAATTCCAGAGCTCCTCTTCTGTCCTCCAAGATGGCCGCCCGGCTTCCCACACTGTGCATCGGTAGCCCAAATCACTTCCTACTTGTCCAGCACTGTTCACATTAGCAGTGCTGACTATATCTAGGGCGGCAGGAAGGCTCTTGGGATACCAAGTGCACAGTGTGCATCAATTAGTCCAATAATTGGTGCGGCCACCTTGGACGACATGAGAGGGGCCTGGGAATTAACGGATCTGCAGCTAAAACGGACGGCGCCGTGCAAGTGTTCTGTTCATTACCCAGTTAACGCAAATTCTTCTTTCTTGACCCGGAGTGCCTCCAGCATGTTGGATTCCCGTTCCGGTCAGTATTTGGCTATGGCTAGTTTGGATTGAACGACTCTGCATCTAGAGCCGTGAAAAGTGAAGCCTAAAGCTAAATACAATGAATGCTCTAACCTTCTGCTGGTCGGCGCCAAGTCCTGGGAATAATGAAAGGTTAAACAAATATTAGATGAAATAATATGGCGCTGAGGAGACCGCTCCCTGTATTGTTATGGGCGCGCCAAAGAAATATCAGCCTGGGAATTAGTGAAGAGATCTAGGTCCAGACACAGGTTAAAAGTCATGTAAACGGTGGACGGTTAGACAGGTGCGGTGACTGGACTTACGTCTTCCCAGCACGCTAGCAGTGAGGACATGGAGGAGGTAGACACGGGAGCCTTTCCAGGGGCAAATATGAGGGAGATCACATCAGTACTAGGTACCCCAAAAACACAGGGTATGGAATATGATGTAAAGCTTCATTAAAAGTTCTGACGCTTTCGCATACACTTAATGCTTTGATTATTCACAATTTAAAGATTTCTGCTTGCCATCAGTGAATAGGAACACTGCAGTTTTATATCCAGAAACTGGTGCATATCCTTCTGATACACATTTCAAACACCCGACAGACTCCGTGAAGAGGAAATCTGCAATCCAGCATAATACTCCCCCCCCCCCCTACAGCTGATGGTTGCTACAGCTGCATCCAGTTTACACAATCCTCTATAGGGTACACTTGTCTGCAGCGACACACTGTAGCAAACTGCAGCTGTGTCATGAGGTCAGGACAGATTTTTAGCCTCTGATGGATCTTAGGAAAGTTGTGGAAATGATGCAGAAATATTACGATTTTAAATTAATGTAAAAAAAACAACAAAAAAACACTACTAAATACATTTCAAACGTTGCATGCAATTGACCATTTCCACAAGGTGTCGCTAGTGAGATGGTTCTCTTCCATGCGAGATATCCCTTTGCATATCCTGTTCCCATGAAGCATTGCCAGCGAGTCTCCATGCAGGACTGGTCTCTCTAAGGAGATCCAGCACCCCGCCTAAACTGCATGTAATTGACAAAAAGGGCAGATTTGGTCCCAGGAGATGTGGGTTTGCGTGTTCTACGAATAGAGCCATCTACTCACCCTTAGGTCATGCGGCAGGGGGGAGGTGTTGAAGTATTCAAAGATGGACTCGTGAAATCTGGGAGCTTAAGACCTGAAGCAGAAGGAAGAAATAGAATTGGATCCATGAAGCAGAAAACCCAAAGCCTCCCCTATTAGTGATGAGCGAACTTCTGTTTTAAGTTCGGCGTCTAAAGTTCGGCTTCCGGTTAGCGGAGAATCCCGATCTGGATTCCGACTTCCGTTGTGGTCCGTGGTAGCGGAATCAATAATCGGCCATTATTGATTCCGCTACCACGGACCACAACGGAAGTCGGAATCCATATCCGGATCCAGATCGGGATTCTCCGCTAACCGGAAGCCGAACTTTAGACGCCGAACTTAAAACAGAAGTTCGCTCATCTCTATCCCCTATATCTCCTGTACGCACTGACCTCCATCATCTCTCCTTTTCTCCTCCAGCTTCTTCTTCAAACTTTGCATTTCTTCCAGGAGCTCCTTGTTTTTAGCCTCTGCTTCTTTTAGTTTACTTAAAAAGTTAAAAAATTTTAATGTTAGTACCAGGTCACTAATGGAAACAGTCAGCAATCTTGGTGACAACAACGCTTTCTGGTCACAGACAAAACACTAAAATTAAACATTTAATGTCTTTTTAAACCGCAGACTACTGATGAGATAAGTGGTTCTTATACACATTTGTTAACACTTATCTCTGGAGTAAGTACGGGCCAGTTAGACATTCTCCTCGGAGATGCAGGGACAGCTGGGCTAATCTCAAAACTAAAAATGTCCTAGATTAGGATTGGGGAACCCTAGACAAATCCCTGCCTATGGAGCCTGCTTCATGTCTATGAGCGGCGCTAGAACTGATCTAGACCCCTCCTTACTTCTCGAATGAGATGTTGGCATCCTTTGCCTTCCTCAGCTCCTCCTGCACCACCTGTTTGGCGCGGAGCTCGGCGTCCAGGGCAGACTGCAGCTCCAGCCGCGCCGACATGTCCAACTTCTGGCTGCGCCGGACCTTCCAGAGCGGATCCTGCAGAGAACAACACGGGAGGGTTTAATGCAACCGAAACACAAAGGAAAACTCCAGCATCCAAGTGTTTCCTTATGGGGGCTTCATTTGCAGACTACAACTCTCATCTGCTGTCCATTCTTGATGGTCATCCTGTCTGACACTCTTATTTTGGGGCTCTTACTAAGCCCTAATATAAACCTTGCAGACTTGTGGACCGGCCAATGAGGATGACCAGTGCACTGGTGGATTTCAGTCCATCTGATACTGGAGAGAAGCAGCGCCCAACGTGCCAAGTACATTGCATACTAGACATATGCATCATATTTTAT
Source organism: Bufo gargarizans (assembly GCF_014858855.1). Taxonomy (NCBI): domain Eukaryota; kingdom Metazoa; phylum Chordata; class Amphibia; order Anura; family Bufonidae; genus Bufo; species Bufo gargarizans. The sequence continues at coordinate 13,316,797 of NC_058090.1, read as the reverse complement.
ATTTTGCAAGGGATAAGGGGTGCCTGGCGGCAGCTTATCTCTCCCGGCTTTGTGGTTTGACTACCAACAAGGCTGAGTGCAGCCGATTTCCTCCATGCGAGGGGAGGACTTACCGGGAGCGAGCAGGACCAACCCCTGAGGAAGTGTTAGCGCCATGTCAGACCTTACAAGAGGCGCTTTTAAGTCATTTGCCTTTTACGTATGAAGGTTACAAAGTTACACATCACAGAAGGTGGATAAATTACAAAACCAACACCAGATTTATGGAAAATTATCAGAATTACATTATCCCCATCCACCGAATTAGGCGAAAACACCAGAAACAAAGAAAAAGACCCGCGAGATTACAGAGAAGTGACGGATTCACAGAAGGTTTTAGAACAGAATTATCAGAAATCTCCAGTAATGACAGGTCCTTGAGTCATCCTCCTCTGTTTCTGGGAAAGCTGGGTGATAATAGAGCAGCTGCTACACAGTTAACCCCCAGTTTCCTGAACAGCTCATGCCTCATAGTTACCCAGCAGCAGGTGCTATTCAGGAGTCTGGAAAATGTGTGCGACAACCTGTGTTGAATCGCAGAGGTTGTCACCCAGCGTTGTCACAAGAATTTACAGCCGTTTGACAGAGGTGGGCGACCCAGGGACCGGATTTCGTAAGAATTTTCTTTAGAAGTTGTGGACCTTGTTTGCAGACGTTTTACAAGGAGTGACACATGCATGACAGCAATCCAGCGGCGACACCACAGATCTGCAGATTCCCACCACCAGATAAAGGAGGGGGGGGGGACGGACGCGACCCCACAAAACTCACCAGCCTATCTGCACTGTACGGGGCCAGGCCGTGCGAGAATGACATTTCAGGCTAAAGCAACAATCAGAACACAATGAGTTACCAGAAATGAAAGCAAAACTACAACCCTGTAGGTAACCTCCCACAAGATGCTAAAACACTCTGCGCTGCTGGGAACCCTGCTCCTACAAACTATATAAACTAGTCTGAGACTGCCCATCTGTTCAGCACATTCATCTACTAAAATACTCTGTGCTGCTGGGGACCCTGCTTTGACTAGGCAACTCTCAGGCTATTACTTCCCACAAGATCAGCACACTCCTCCTAAAATACTCTGTGCTGCTAGGAAGCCTGCTTCAATCGGATGGTAGCCACCCACAAGATCCTAAATTATTCTGCGCTGCTAGGCACCCTATAACTATGTAAATCGAACCTATGATATCCCCAAAAATCATCAAAGTCTTTTCCTAAAAATACTCTGTGCTGCAGGGGACCCCGATTTCTCTCACTTGCAACATAAAACTACTTTCCACATGATGACACCGATCTCCAAAGATACTCTGTGCTACTGTGGCACTCCTGTCCTAAAATACTCTGTAGGCTCCGCTCCCTTCATTATCACGCCTCTCCTGAAATACTTTGCGTTGCTTTGCTTCTATCACTACCACTCCTGTCCTGCTGCTCGGCATCTCTCGCTTCCTACCACTCCTGTCCTTAAATGCTATGTGCTACTCTGCTCCCTTCACTATGACTCTTCTGCTGAAATACTCTGTGCTGCTCGGCATCTCTCGCTTCCTACCACTCCTGTCCTTAAATGCTATGTGCTGCTCTGCTCCCTTCACTATGACTCTTCTGCTGAAATACTCTGATGCTGTGGTGCTCTGCACCTTTCTCTATGTACCAGTCCATGACCTCCTGCTGGACTCCAGTCCCTCCTCTCATCATGTCCTCCATGCACCTGTCCACATCATCACCACTAGTGGGTAGTACGCTGCCTCCCTCCACAAGTTCAGCAAACATCACCTGAAATAATCTGTGCTGCTGTGATCATTCTCATGTACTCACCAACTAAAATATCTCACTCCTTCCTTATTTCACTTGGGGCACAAGTATTAAAACGGAATATCTCCGATTTAGGATTAGTTAAAGGGGTTTTCCGAAACTATGCCTGGGCCCCTCACACTGATTCTACTTACCTGGCTCCCCACATCGCCCCTGCTTCACCCCTTTGCACGGAAGAAAACATCAAGGGGGAAGGGGGAGCAGCCAGGAACGGGGACCAGGAGCGGCACAGGGAGCCAGGTAAGTAGATTCAGTGTGAGGGGCCCGGGCATATGGGGGACATTTTTTGTCTCTGATAACCCCTTTAACATAGCATACATAAGTCTCTGCACTTTAGGGACAATATTCCCTTCTGATAAAGTGATGACACAGCGCTAGGATTGGCCATCGCTTTATGATTGGTGATGATCTGACCCCAGGGATCCTTTCAATCTTGAAGAAAGGTGCTGCAACTAAATAGTTGTGCCCAACCACAAGCTGTGCAGGATATCGCAACCTGGCCCCACTGAAGTTAATGGGGTCAGCTGTAGTTCCCCGCATAGTCGGGTGACCAGAAGCCACTAAACCAGTGCTGCAGCTAAGGTTACACCACTTGAGTCGATGCAGAATATATTCAATTCAGCTCGTTGCCGATGCAGTCGGTAAAGTTTTTTTTATTTAGCTACACAATGTACCAAAACACATTACTAGGAAAAGTAGTCACGCGGTGACGCTTTTCTCCCATGAACACCTGCACTTACCAGCGTTCTAGATCCCAGGCTGGAGCTTCTCAGCGTCTCAAGTTCTTCCGTCATCTTAGACGCCAAGGCCTGCAGATAACCTCGGGCGTCCTTCTCGTCGCTCACCCTGAAAAACAAATAGTCACCTATATACGACTGAGCAAACACTGCGAATGGATAATAAAACTGCTGTATTTGTCAATAACCCCAAGTCTTTTGTTGTTTAAAGGGGTTGTCCACGATTTTACTAACTCTGTATCCTTTGGCTATCAATATGTGAACGGCGGGGATCTGACACCCCTCAGCCCCACTGTTCAGCTGTTTGTCAGTACATCCGGCGGCAGAACTACCCATTGTGCAGTGGATGGAGCTTCGACCTGCGGCGCTCCTTCCATTCACTGCTGCAGTTACAACGGACGGAGCTGCGTTATTCTCGGGCAGACTACGGGAGCAGGAGCTACTGCAGAACTGATTGTCAAAGGTGCACGGTGTCACTCCATCAATAGCAAAATCCTGGACAACCACTTTAGGTTGCTGGAGAAGCTGGCCACTTAATGCGACAGAAAATGAAGGTGAAAGGTAACCTACCACTGGATGATCTCCGCAATCTGAGCCTCCCAGTGAGCGACGGATTCCTTCTTGGTGGTCAGATCCTGCAGCTCATCCTCCATTTGTCTATTTTGTGCCGTTAGTTTATCCACAAAGGAACAGAGCTGGAAAAGTCACAGCAGAATAGAGTTAGCTGAAGGGTCTTCACCAAAGGTGAGGGGATAGTGAGCAATGCACTGGATGATGGCAGAAATAATCATAACTGGTCTGTGACTGGGATCTCCGCTTTGGACAACCCACTTGAAAAGCCCCTGACCATAAGAAGAGGTGTCCCGATTCTGGAACCCCCAATCAATCAGGTGTAATCTGTGGTAGAACCTGGCAAATAACCCTGCAGCGCCACTGCAGGAAAAACAAAGCATTACAGGGCTCCCACGGAAATCAATGTAGAGCCTGTGTAATGCTCAGGTACGCTGGGTCCTCCAGAGACACCCATTGTAGTGCCTCTCCACTCTAGCTAAGAGACAAGGACCACCCAACCCCTCTACTAACCCAAAATACTCCAATAGCATATATGAAGACTAACTCTGTCAGAGCCGCCTTACCCTCTCAGTTTCTGTAGAAAGCTTCTTGTTCTCTTCCAGGAGAATGGTTCGCTCTCTTTCATACTTTTCTTTCACAGTTCCCACGGCTTCTTCCATCTCCGTTTGCCTGGAAAACAGGAGAGGAGGGATACAACCAGGTTTCTTATATGCATTGACGTCTATGGTCAGAAGACCACTCACTGCTAGCCCACCAGGTCACTCAATAACTGCTGGCAGACACTTGACTCCATTAATGGGGCATTTGGCCTAGACCAGTGGTCCCTGACCTGTGGCTCTCCAGCTGTTGAAAACTACAACTCCCAGCAGCTGCCGACAGCCTGCAGAAGCAAGGGCGTATCAGTGGCTGTTCTTTCACAGCAGCAACAGGTTGAAGACCATAGTCTTAGCCCTAGATAATAATTTATGCCAATGGAGGAGGGGGGGAAAAAATCACCATTACCCTTAGACACTACTAGAATCTATGGGGCACTTTTAGGAGAGGCTGGCCTTAGTAACAGATGACAGCTGGCATGCAATGGGTAAGAGGAATATTATCCCTATGTAGATAGCAGATGGTACCTGCGCAGCACATCATGTAATAGTCTCACCTCTCCCGTTTGGCTTTCTCCAGCTTATCCTTCAGCATGAGAATCTCCTTTTGCAGGGCGAGCTGCTGGCTCTCCGAGTCATGGATCCCCTTCTTAATGTTCTTCAATTCTAAGGAATGCGAGGTCTCTCGCCGCAGCAGCTCTTCCTCGTAGTACAAGATCTTCTTCTCCAGCTCAGATTTCACTTTGGACAGCTCCTGCTGGTGCTCTAATGTGACGCCTGATGTGCGGCCGCCCTGCTTCAACTGGGGAACAAAAAAAAAAAAAAAAAAAGAAGAGATTTTGTAGTAAATCTGAGGACATGTATCAAAATCATTTACAAGCAGTTTCATCAGGAGAGGTTTTACTGCAATTCTATCAAGTTCCTTGCATCCTTGTGAATTCCAGACCATTTTTGCCTGCCCTGATACATTGCAGCAAACTTTCAGAGAGAGTGAACACGAGTAAACACACTATCTATCTATCTATCTATCTATCTATATATACACATACATACATACATACATACACACACATATACAGACACACACATATATACATACACAAAAAAAAAAGTTCTCTGTGTATTTTTTAATCTATGTTTTTATGCACATTTTATTGCAGCACTAGAGGTTAAAAGGGTATTTCCACCTCAGCCAGTCACAGCCGAGATCAGAACACTTGTCTTTGGCTACTTTCACATTTGAGTTTTCATTTCCGGTATTGAGATCCGTCATAGTATCTCAAAACCGGAGGAAAACTCATTGTCAATCGGGACAAAACTGAATGGAACGGAGTGCACCAGAATGCATTCAATTCCGTTCTCATGTCACACAAAAAAAAAAGCACCGCAAAACAGTGTTTTTGAGTGCGTCATGGGATACGGAGCGAGATGCATCTGGCATGAAATACAACGCAAGTGAATGGTGCTGGATCCGTTTTCTTGGACAAGAAAAAAATAAAATCGGTCTTGGTTATTTTGGAGGTAATACAACTGGATCCATTCATAATGGATTCAGCCGGTTGTATTATCCTAACAGAAGCATTTTTGCTCATCCATGATGGATCCAGTAAAAACGTAGATGTGAAGGTAGCCTTACCTGGTGGCCAAAGTTATGGAAACAGCCGAGCGGACACTGCTATGTGGTTTTGCAGCTGCCATTCATATCTATGGCTGTTACCGTTACCTTGGCCACCTCAGGCTGCTGCATAAGACGAGCGCTTTCATCTCTGCTGGTCAGAATTCTCTCTGTCACTGATCTCAGATGCACTGACATGGCTTCTTGTCACACGGTTAAAGCAGGCAGAAATAACCTTATAATTAACCCATTGCTGACATGTTACATCCTCGCTACAGTCACGTTTTGTGATTTGGGCAGTAATTGGAGCAACCACAACATATTGCAAGGTATACGGATGGACCCAACATCTGGTACCTTCAGAGTCTCCAGTTCACCTTCCAGCTGCTTGGAAAAGTTGTCGCTGTGTTCCCGCAATTTGCGCTCCTTTGAGGCTTCGGCACTGGCGTCTTCAAGTTGCACCTCAAGCTGCCAACGAAATGAGGTTGATAATAATTCTCTAGTAGTAGCAACAATGACAATAATTCAGAGTGGCAATGAGTGAGCAAGGGGGTCCGACCACAGGATGGGTCATCAATATCTGATTGTTGGGGTCCAACACCTGGCACCCCGTCCGATCAGCTGTTTGAAGGGGTTGCGGTGCTCGGATGAATGCTGTACCCTCTATAGCAGTGATGGTGAACCTTTTAGAGACCGAGTGCCCAAACTGAAACCCAAAGCCCACTTATTTATCGCCAAGTGCCAAGCCAGCAATTTAACCTGAATAGCAATATAGTATATTTTCCATGTATCATTTAGCTATAATAGCCTGCCTACATTCAATGCACTGCCTGTGTCATTCATAGTATGCACTGCGCTGATGAAGGACAGGAAAAATCAAAGGCATATTAGTACACCAAAGACTTTTTCAAGGGTGCGGGTGCCCACAGAGAGGGCTCCGAGTGCCGCCTCTGGCACCCGTGCCATAGGTTCGCCAACACTGCTCTATAGTATACCAAGCACAGCGCCATACTGTGACTGTGTGTGATATTGCAGCTCGATCCCATTCACTTGAGAGGGACTGAGCTGCAGGACAGCCATGTAACCGATGGACGCGAGGCTGAGGAAGAGGCTGCTGCGCTTGCCTGAGTGCCATGGCCCATTGCTGGGAGTGAGCCCCACCGATCAGATACTGATGACCTATCCTCAGGATAGGTCATGAATATTCAACTTCTGGAAAACCTGCTTAAAATCTAGAAAAAGTGGTCACCTCTTTTCTGGTCTTCTCAGACTTGCGCAATTCCTGACGCATGGAGTCCAGTTTCTGCATAATGGATTCCAGTTCTTCCTCCTTGTCCCGCAGCTGTCGGGAAAGCTTCTGTTTCTGGGAGCGGAGGTTGGCCAACTCATCATTGAGCTCAGAAAATTCGTGAAGGGCGAATTTCCTCTGCTGGTGTGCATCCTTCAGCTCCTTGCTCTGAGCCTTCAGCCTCTCCTGGGCTTCGGAGTGTTGCTGTAAATGAAGTAGACAGAAGGTGAATCCCTACGCAACACTGAATACGCTCCTTTCATGCCGTGGGCACGTCTCAGGAATCCCACTACTGGAGGAGATGGCAGCGAATGAAAAATCACAAAAAAATCCCCCCAGCCCCATTTCGACATTTTTATACACAGTTTTTTTTTTTTTATCCAAATCCAGAAGTGGATCCAGCAGGAAGACGACATAACAGTTCATATAGAATTTATTTTGCATATACTCTTTGCATTTACAAAAAATAAATAAGCATAAAAAAATAAATAAATAAATAAATGCATTCAGAAAAAAACTAGCATTTCCAAGTGCAGCAATATAACCAGGGGTGGGGGTGTAGGTATGGGGAAATCACCCTTGAAATAAGTATGCTGCTACTATGTACAGGGTGAAACAAGCCGTGAATCTACAGCACAATCCTTACAATATTATTATGGCTGCAGAAATGCACGACGTAGAAGACATTCCAGCGACCGCCCACCGCATTTCATCCCAACGTAAATCAAAGTACTGCGACAAGCTCCGAGAACAAAGAGGTGGAAATGTAAAATCAGACAATGGGCACATACTTGTGGTCGAGCAGGTAAACAAAGGCCGAGGTTTACTGTGTGGCTCCTTGTGGTGGAGAAATCAGTGCTGACACAGGTAGAGGCAGCGAGTTGAGGTGAACCTATTACCTCCTCAAAACCAAAGGGAGTGCACTCAGCAATGACGATTAGAGAGGAGCCACGGTGGCTGAAGCAGCGCCACTTTAGTCCATGCTTCTTTCTCAAGCCCTGCTGTGAATGGAGAGCATGCCGCACATGCGCAGCTTTCTCCATTCACTGCCACAGCTCCGTGAATGGAGAGTATGCTGTACCTGTATGGCTTCCTCTCCATTCACAGAAGGCAAGCCGAACTATCAGACCTTAATGGCATATCCTACTCCAGGGATGCTCAAGCTGCGGCCTCAGCAGTTGCAAAACTACACCTCTTAGCATGCCCTAAAGGCTGTGCAGGCATGCTGGAGGGCCTGGTTGGGCATCCCTGTCCTACAGAATAAACGTCCGAAATGGGCATACCCATTTAAGAGGAGGCAGATGAACCATTAGAGTGGAATCGACCCCCAAGAAGCTTAGCAAGTGGCCAAATGAATGCCATCTAAGGGGCCTCCAGCTCTAAATCCAGGAATGTTGATGATTTACAGTAGGAGTTTTTTTCCTACCCATCTGTAAGGTTTTACCGGTGACTTTTTAAAGGGATATTGCTCAATTAGCTTCACCTTTCCCTTTCACGCAGGCACACGACAGGCCTGCAGAACAGATGTGAAGCTTACGCAAGACTCAGTAAAAAAAAAAACTAAAAAAAACAAAACACTGTCCTCGGTCAACAACCAACTAACTTTACATCACGTATATTGAGATATCCGTCATGGACACTCTGGTGACAGGGACCAGGAGATTACAGAGACTGTCAAAACGTGGGTTAATCTGAATGGTTCCTTGTGGATCATTTGTCTCTGTGTTTTGGTAATGACCACACTTCTGGCAGGTGTTGGTTTGATTATTTAACTTCCCCCATTTATTACTGCTTACCCCTTCTGAGGGTGCGGTTTATAGCTTCAGTTTCTGGACTCTGGGCTAGCTGGTTGTTGGTTCTCTGTCGAGTTCCTGGCGCGGCCTTTGCTCATCATGAAGTTAAGTGTCATCTTTTCTATTTGTATTTTGTTTGTTATATTCCCCTGTCTGTTGTATCCAGGCCTGAGGGAGACCCCTGTTCAACCTTCTGGTGGAGGAATAGGTTGTCTCAAGTCCTGTCACTATACCAGGGCACTACAGGATGTGTTAGGGCTCTAGGTTCCTGTGTATGAACCTTCCTACCATCAAGGTCAGTTCATACCGATAGTGAGTCGGGACTTGGATTCGTTTAAGGAGGTGACCTTCTCCCTTACCCTAGTTTCCAGGCCTTGTTCCTATCCCCTTCCCTCCTGTGCTCGGTGTGTGGACTGTTTCCCCATACTCTGTCACAATATCCTAGCGTCGTGACTTCACCTATAGTCAATCATTCCTTCACCTATAGTCAATCATTCTAAAATGGACAGCTGAGGTGCCGTACTATCAGGAATTCTGGGCACACAAGCACCAGACCCACCTTCTGCAGATCATCTCGCTCCTGTTTCACTGTCCTCTGCTGTTTCTCGAGGCTTTTAATCTTGTTTGCAGCCTCCTCCAGCTGCTGCCGCAGAGCGACGGCATCTTCCAGTTGTCGCTCTATCCGGTTTGAATCTTTAGGAGGAACAACGATATTAACATATATGATAGAACATACGGGCACCAACGATCACATCCCCATCGTGTCTCTGCTGCCAGGAGATACCTGAGATTTTATTCTTCAAGCGCTCGATTTCCTCATTCAGCTTCCGAATTTCTTTGTCCCGGGTTAATGTTCCCACGGACCGACTGGAGCCCTGGAGGGACTGGACCGCCTGAGTGGATTCTGGAGGTAAATGCAAGAGCAATGATTAAGAAACATTGAAGGCGTCGCCAGCATACCAATGCTTTTTGATCTTCATCCTGGAAACATGGAGGCAGAACTGCTAAGTATAATGGGAAATGGCATCCGAAAAACCGCAGCAACCCCTTGTCCTAGCAACTAGCGTCTGGCCTCCCCTTAATACCATGTACTATCCTGTCTCTATGACAAGTGTGGAGATTGAAAGCGCAAAAACTCATCCCTAGCGTCTTCCTTACTATAAGGCCTCATGCACACGACCGTTGTGTGCATCCGTGGCCGTTGTGCCGTATTCCGTTTTTTTTCACGGACCCATTGACTTTCAATGGGTCCGTGGGAAAAAAAAAAAAAAAATCGGAAAATGCACCGTTTGGCAGCCGCATCCGTGATCCGCGTTTCCTGGCCGTGAAAAAATATGACCTGTCCTATTTTTTTCACGGCCAACGGTTCACGGACCCATTCAAGTCAATAGGTCAGTGAAAAATCACGGATGCACACAAGATTGTCATCCGTGTCCGTGATCCGTGTCCGTTTTTTCCTATCATTTCAATGGCAAACTGACTTAGATTTTTTTTTTCATTTTTCATGTCCGTGGATCCTCCAAAAAACAAGGAAGACCCACGGACGAAAAAAACGGTCACGGATCACGGACCCCGTTTTTGCGGACCGTGAAAAAATACTGTCGTGTGCATGAGGCCTAAAGGGGTTCTCTCACTTCAGCAAATGGCATTTAACATGTAGAGAAAGTCAAAGGGGTTGCCTCATCATAGACAATGGGGGCATATCGCTAGGATATCCCCTCTTTGTCTGATAGGTGTGGGACCCGCACCTACAAGGAGAACAGAGCCGGGGAGAGTTGTGGCTGGAGGACCCCGGGTTTCCAGAGGTCCGTCCACCACCAGGCGCTGCTCCCTGCCTCTCCCATTGAAGTGAATGGGAGCGCACCGCGCATGCGCGGCCACCGCTCCCATTCATTTCTATGGAGCCGACGGAAATAGCCGAGCCAGTGCTCGGCTATTTTCGGGGGCTCCATAGAAATTAATGGAGGGCGGCAGCGCATGCGCAGTGCGTCAACTTTCTCCATTCCGTTCTCCTTGTAGGTGCGGGTCCCAGAGGTGGGACCCGCACCTATCAGACAATGGGGGCATATCCTAGCGATATGCCCCCATTGTCTAAGATGGGATAACCTCTTTAATACAAGGCACTTACTAATGTATTGTGATTCTTCATAATGCCTCCTTTACTGGCCTGATTTATTTTTCCATCACATTAGACACTGCTCGTTCCCAGGGGTTATGACCGCCCTGCAATCCAGCACCAGTGGTCGTGCTTGCACACTATAGGAAAAAGCTCCAGTCTCTCTGGTGGCAGGGACCTTGGGCATGCATGCGCTCCTGTTTCAGCTACCTTGTACCGGCTCTGCAGGGTGGCCATGACCCCTGGATATGAGCCGTGTATAATGTGACGGAAAATTGAATCCAGCCAGCAAAGGAAGTAATATGGACAATCACAATACATTAGTAAGTGGTTTGTATTAACTTTCTCTACATGATAATTTGCTTAAGTGAGACAGCCCCTTTAAAAGTTGACATTTCCTAGATGCACACGATTTTCCAGATTGAAGCCAAGTCTGCAAACCGCACATCATGCCTCAGCATCCCCTGGGAGTCTGCAAGGGAAATACTCCATAAAGGACTCCTGGGGGACCCTGCAGCTATGCTGTATGTCCAGGCTTAGCTGCAAGTAGGGTACATCTCAGAACTCGAGAAGTTTAATGTGGGTATCAGACACAATGCACACAAGGCTAGTGGACTGTTAGGATCCCTTTAAGTTATTCCTGTACTTCTGGGACCACACTCTTCTCTCAGGATCAGAGGGTAGTATAGCGTTCAGTCAAACTGTCTTTGCCAACAAGGTACATTTTTAGAACATGTGGAACATGTATGTGCATCCTCTGCTCCACAGAGAATTTGGGGTGACATGGGGGCCACCTATTCTCATGATCAATGTGGAGCCCAGCGCTCGGGGTCTCTTACTAACCCTGTAGCTTCCTGTTCAGCTCCAGCTTCTCCTGCTCCAGTCTCCGGATCCTGCGCTCGTAGGCGTCGATCTGCAGGCTGTTCTCCAGGCCGCGCTGCACGTCCTCGTCTTTGGTCACTGCGTTTGTGTGGATAATGTCCTTCAAGGAGCCTCGGTCAGAAAAGCAGCTGAAAAAAACAAAAGTAATTGGACTAAGGAGATATGGGCTAAGTGTGTAACCATTATGGGGGTGACCAGCACATTCCCCAGGCAGTTCTCCCATAATACCAGGACCACGTGGCTGCTATAGGGATGAGGGTGTTCTCTTATGACCCTCATTCCACTAAAGTGGCGGCAGCGGATCACTGCAGATACCTTTCATAAGAGGGTTTACCTGTCAGTCGTGTATGTGAACCCCACGAACGGTAGGTGGAACCCTGAAAATCCACTGTGTGTACTTGGGGGGACCATTTCCTGTAATGGATAAGGAACATTAGAGCTATATGGCTAAATACATAATACATAAAAATAAAGGTCTGTATTGTCTATTGGTGTTCCATTTCCTGTCCCTTCCCATGCTTTACACTGCAGCTCTGCTTGTTCAGATTGTCTGCTGTGAAAAAATGTGGAGCAACAAGGACAGAATGACTAGAGCTACAACTGAACCAGCAGAGCGAAAAAGAGCGAAAAAGAAGGGCCCCGCTGCAAACACATTCATGCCTGTTCTTTACCCTGAATGCCCTGTACCCCACAGCACTGGACGCAGCCCTCATTCAGAGGTCCCTGGCTACCACTCCATTAGCTAAACATGCCTTAAAGGGGCAGGCTAGTTCTGGACAACAGCTTTAAAATATGCTTCCACCCCATCTTCCATATTGAGGTCATGACACCCTCCATATTGCATTGAGATCACCCCCATCCTCCGATACTTACAGGATTGCGGAGGATGTCATCATCCACATCAAAGTTGGAAGTGTCGGAAGGACTGCTGACGTCGGGAATGTACGGGGCCTCCATGTTGCGGATGTTTTCCCAGTCGATCCCTTCAAAAAACGTGTGGGTCTTGAAGTCGTCAATCCCGTTCTGGCCGAGCCTGCGCTCTCGGCTGCAGATCAACCTCTGGATGAGATCCTTGGCGGTTTCCGACACGTCGGCGATGTGAGAGGGGAACTGGAATCTCTCCTGAAAGAATGAGGGTGGAGGGGGAGGATCAGAGACTATCTCTCATACGTGATCAGGAGGGACTGCAGGACAGTTGATTTGGGGGGGGGGTGGGGGGGGGGGGTGTATGGGGTGTCAGACCACCCGCCTATCAGATACTGATGTCCGATCTTAAGGATAGGCATCATTAGTAAAATCCTGGAAAACCCCTTTAACCCTTTCTTGGCATAGCAATTTTCTGTTTTGCGATTTAGTTTTTTACTCTTCCCTCCCGGAGCCGTAACTTTTATTTCTACGTTCACATAGCCGTACGAGATGCAATTTATAATGGCTCAATCTAATACTGCATACGATGCAGTGGGAAGCTGGAAAAATAATTCCAAATGTGGTGGAATTGGGGAAAAAAAACACAATTGAGTTGGTAAAACCAACCTGTTTCCTTCATTGTCCAGGTCAGTGCGATTACAGCAATACCACATTCACACAGTTTTTGGGGGGTTTTAACACTGAAATATATATATTTTTTTCATTGCATCGCCATATTCTCACCCCTGTTACTTTTTTCTATTTCCATTCGCAGAGCTCTGCAAGGGCTCATTTTTTGCGGGGCGATCTGTAGTTTTTAGTGATGCCATATTGGAGAGTGTGCGACAATTTGAGCGATGGAAAAAAAAAAAAGGGAATCAACCATTTAGATTTTTTTCCCGCCAGCTGCAATACAGCATCCAGTATGAGAGCCAATGGAGCGATGGCCGAGCATACTCTGTCACTCCAGTGCTGGCGATTGGTAGGGGGTCCTAGTATTTAGGCCCTCACAGATCTATTCATCACCTATCCCTTTAAATAAAGCATGTCCCTAAATAGACCATGAGAGGTGTGGTAGAGGGAGGATTCTGTCACTTAGATTAGTTGCCAGGAAGAGCTAAGAGGGCGATGAAGGACCCTCCTGTTCACCAAGAAATGAGTCCCATAGGAGCCAATATGGCTGACATTGGCAGTCAAGCACAGACAGCTGAGGCGAAAAATTAGAGACTTCAATAGTCTGCAACCTGGGGCTCTCTATCCTCTGAGAAACTACAACTCCTTGCATGCTGAGAGTTGTAGTTCTACGGTGGCTGGAGACGAGTCATTACAATGGCAGCCTGATCACCACGGTGGCCAACCAGATAACCAGGATTACTGCTCACCTCATGGTTCATGATCTTTCCATAGGTCTCCACCAGAGACTCGGCGTAGAAAGGGGTTTCCCCATATAACATTTCATACATGCAGACCCCCAGAGACCACCAGTCACACTCTGGACCGTATTTCCCCATCCCGTCCTCCATAGCTTGTAAGATTTCCGGGGAGATGTAGTCCGGGGTCCCCACTGCTACAGAAGACTGCACCTATACAGGTGTAAACAGACGATTAGTTAGAGCGGTGACGGAGGTTTCCCTTACGTACATAAAAGCTATACTTTGAATTTCCATTCAGCGACAGTAAGCAGGAGATTAAAAATGGTAGCGTTTAGGCAGTGAAGAAGCTGAAAACCAAACTATGCCTAATTCATAACTAAAAGTCCGCTACAATTGTAACCAGCCTAGTCAATCCTGTGGACTCCCGAATGATACATTGTGGCAAACTATTAGGGAGATTTGTGATAGTCGTCGACTGGAAAGTAGCAAACCTTCATACGAGTTGCTAGCCGCTGGATGTCTTCATTCAGTGACAGCAAGCAGGAATCTTTTAAACAGTATAGGACTGAAACACCAAGTATATGGGAAAGTTGCAGAAATTTTCATTACGCTTCGCTTAAAGGGGTTCTCTGGGAATAATGATTTATTTGTATTTTTTGGCAAGTGCCCGCAGTCCGCCTCTGTACACAGAAGGGTTATACTTACCTGCTCTCCACCGCTCTGGTCCTCTGTGCCGTCTCCTGCATGTTCCGGCCCTGTACAGCGCTTACATCCGCCGCAGTATGGTCACATGCTTCGCTGCAGCCAATGACTGGCTTAAGCAGCGATGTGGCCACAAACAGCACATTACCGGTGAAGCGGGAACATGCGGGAGGCAGCACAGAGGATCGGAGCACCGGGGAGCAGGTAAGTATGAATCTTCTCTTTACGGAGGCAGGATGGGGGCACTTACAAAAAAATAAATAAGAGAATCCCTTTAAAGGGACTCTGTCACCAGTTTCTAACCCCCCCTTTTAAAACTATTGTTCTCTCCATGGTGCCCTTGTCATTACAAAGCTGTTGTTATAAGATAAATCCGCCTCCGGCTCTCCTCAGTGCCCCCTCCTCCTTTTCAAAGATCCCGCGCTTGCGCACAGGCCTGTGCCTGATGCGCCCGTGCAGACTTTTAGATTCTGCCTCGTTGAGCGAAGTGCGCATGCGCACGAACATGCGCGAATGCGTGCGCGCTTCGCTCAACGAGGCAGAATCTAAAAGTCCGCACGGGCGCATCAGGCACAGGCCTGTGCGCACGCGCGGGATCTTTGAAAAGGAGGAGGGGGCACTGAGGAGAGCCGGATTTCATTACATCCAGGTGGCGCTGAAAGGATCATGGGAGGAGCTGGGCACCAACGGCGGCGGCGGAGAGCGGCAGATTCAGACCCTCAGAAACGCCCTGGGCACCTTATCCAGAGGATTGACAGGTTAGATAAAAGCGATTTTTATCAAAACTAGACGGCGGATTTATCTTATAACAACAGCTTTGTAATGACAAGGGCACCATGGAGAGAACAATAGTTTTAAAAGGGGGGGTTAGAAACTGGTGACAGAGTCCCTTTAAGCTTCAGTTAGATATAAACAGAAACCCTCAAGTCTCTCCACCTCGATATATAGGGGGAGCAGCGCTGCAGTACAAGGTGTATGGAGCGGCGGTAACCCGGTGTCTGGTTCCGCTGATCGGATATCGATGAGCTATCCTAGGGATAGGTCATCAACGGTACAGTCCTGATCTAGCAAAGCAAAAAAAAAAAAAAAGAGAGGCGGCACTCCTAAATTATGCAAATCCAGTAGTGATTTTAATCCATATGCATTAGGAGTGCCGCTTCTCTTTGCTGGACTCTACATTGGGGGTCGGTTGGACCAAACCCTCCGAGGCGTGCACCCACCCATGTTGTATCTGTGGGACTGCGACCAACAAGTATATTTGCTTTCCCTTGAAGTGCCTGAGGGGAATAGTCAGTCCTACAGACACGCGTGTTACTTACGGTGCCGTCATCATTCATCTTTAAGCAAGACCCAAAGTCCGCCAGGCGAATATGGCCGTTCATGTCCAGAAGGACGTTGTCCGGTTTGATATCCCTGGAGGAAAAGGAAAGACGGAATAAGCGAAGGATGACACCTCAGTGCCCAGCCAGGCGCCAACCACCGAAATGACCTATACCTCCACTAGTCACAGCCAAAGCTGCATGTAAAACTTCCTGTCACTTGGAATGTACAGTCATTGTCCCATGGCCCATATGTACTATAATTTGTGCCGAAACTTGTGTAAATCATAGCACTGGCGCAGACACAGGCAGAAGATGGGCCAAATTTATCAGTTTGTTGCACCTCTCGCCTGCGCAGGTTGGACTATCATTGAAAAACAAAGCGGCCCTGCAGCACTGTGGGAGATATGCACCTGGAGCATGATATGCGCAGACTCTAAACCAGCAGGGCATACAGGGAGACACAGCGAGCAGAATACTCAATGAAGCTTTGGATGCGAGTGGAGTATATGGCATGATCGGCAAAAAAATCTCTGCAATGTCACCTGACGTAGACTGGATTAATTATATCCCGGGGTCGAGCCTCATGATGGCCGCACTGCTCGGCGGAGCCTTGATTCACAGAAAAGCGCAGAAAAGGACTCCCCCGACGTCACCCAGCGAGTGGCAGCTGTGGACTCTTATCAGCCAGTACAGAGGCTACACCTTCAGGGACCGGTACATCCACATGCGTGAGGGATAGCTTATCACCTCCAGATTTAGGGCTAGTGTCCCTTGAAAAGGGGGAGACACCCCTGCTTTGTTGAAGGGCTTCATGTGGGCGGAGAGACAGACAACACATGTACACAGTGACTGCACCAGCAGAATAGTGAGTGCAGCTCTGGAGTATAATACAGGATGTAACTCAGGATCAGTGCAGGATAAGTAATGTAATGTATGTACACAGTGACTGCACCAGCAGAATAGTGAGTGCAGCTCTGGAGTATAATACAGGATGTAACTCAGGATCAGTACAGGAGAAGTAATGTATGTACACAGACTCCACCAGCAGAATAGTGAGTGCAGCTCTGGAGTGTAATACAGGACTGAAATTTTTATATAGACTATATATGAAATGTAAAGTTGTGATAGGAGGAGGGGATACTCCTGTCAGATGTTACCTGTGCACATAATGCAGCTGATGAATCGAGTGTAGGGCGAGCACCATCTCAGCCAGATAAAACTTGGCCATGTCCTCGGGGAGGCGGTCCTCAAATTTACTAAGCAGTGTTAGAAGGTCTCCTCCTACATAGTAATCCATGACTAAATACTGGAAAAAACAGACACAAGAGTCATCAATACCAACCGTCTACAATGTGCAGCTTAAGATATAACACAGGAGGACGGCCTGTGTCTCATTCCTCCTGTTGCTTTGTAAATTAAAGGGGAATTACAAATTTAAAATGGGGTGAGCTGGGCCCCATGGTGGGGTGCATAAGAGCGAGGACCCCCACTGCTCCCCAGAGCTCATAAACAGCCCCCCCTCTAGCATTGTTTGGAGGGGGGCTGGAACACACAATGTCTGTTATATTGTTCCACTCTGACACAAAAGGAAACAATGTATGTAAATATCTCCATTCATTCCTTACAAACATAAATGCATCTGAAAATTACCAGATAGTTTTCATCCTGGAAGGCGTAATGTAAGGTGGTGATCCACTGACAGTCCCCATAGACCAGCACGTTCCTCTCCTCCCGGAAGCAGGCTGTCTGCAAGAGGAAGGAAAAGCGCTGAGTGACAACACGAGACGTCTCCCCACCCGACACCTATATTAAAGGGGGCACTTACTTCTGCTCTTTTCAGCATCTCCCATTTGTTCAGGATCTTCATGGCGTAGATGCGCTCCGTGCTCTTCATTCGCACCACAGCGACCTGAGGAAACAAATCCTAGTGAGCCTTGTCCAGAAAGAAGAAAATGTCACATTTAACGCCGAGTCCCCAGTCGGAACAGAGTCGTCACAACCATCTGCACGGGGCCTAGCAACGGATTTCATCCGAGGTGACCACCCTGACCTTCCACACACATGGGAGCTCGCAGCCATCAGAACTGAAGCCTAGTTTAATGGGAAGGCGTTACAGCCCATATTATACTCTGGAGCCGCATTCACAATTCAGTGCCCAAATCTCCAAGCGTTCCCTGCTTCTTCAGTGTCTGCACGGAGCTTGCTGTGGTGATCTGGAGTTTGTATTATAAGTGAAGAGGATGTTTTTCGAACAGCCTAAATTATAGGAGCTTAGATAAGCCGACGGAGCGTGCCCATCTTGTAGCTTGCTGACTGTTTTCACATGACAAACAGCAGAATAGTGAGTGCAGCTCTGGAGTATAATACAGGATATAACCCAGGATCAGTACAGGATAAGTAATGTATGTACACGGTGACTGCACCAGCAGAACAGTGAGTGCAGCTCTGGAGTATAATACAGGATGTAACTCAGGATCAGTACAGGATAAGTAATGTATGTACACAGTGACTGCACCAGCAGAATAGTGAGTGCAGCTCTGGAGTATAATACAGGATATAACTCAGGATCAGTACAGGATAAGTAATGTATGTACACAGTGACTCAACCAGCAGAATAGTGAGTGCAGCTCTGGAGTATAATACTGGATGTAACTCAGGATCAGTACAGGATAAGTAATGTATGTACACAGTGACTGCACCAGCAGAATAGTGAGTGCAGCTCTGGAGTATAATACAGTTGCAGTACAGGATAAGTAACGTATGCACATACTGATTCCACTAGCAGAATAGTGAGTGCAGCTTGTTGTGTAAACGTGGACGTGCCCTTTAATAGTTGTCCTTGAGAGCAGTAAACTGCTCAGGAAAGCTGGCATGACTGTGGTTTATGCTGCTGCACTGTGGAGCCAACTGATAAGATACAGGCACAAAACATTGCGTCCTGAATGTGGCAGGGTTCAAGTGTGCCTGCCCTCACTGGAAGAAAAAAAACAAAAAAAACGTAAACCGCTACTTGACTTTCTCTTGGCACATTCCAAGAAGAACCCTTCAGAGGAGTGAAATGTTCTACTGTTGGTCGGGGCCACACCCCACCTCCGGCGGAGGCCGCGATAAGACTTTCTGACAATTGCTAGTCAATAGGTGACAAGCAGCGCAGGTAGTGTGATGGTAAAAGTTCACTCTACCAGATGGCCCCCGTTGTCTGACTGCTCCAATATAAAGATGAAATCATAAATTTACCTCTCCAAACGCTCCTCGTCCAATAACCTTTATGATTTCGAAGTCGTCGCGATGCAGCTGCATCCCCTTCAGGAGCTGCGTGAAAGGTTTGGCTGTGAAAACGGAAAAAGGAGAGTAAATCTCAAACCCATCCAATCTCCATGCACTTTAAAGGTGAATCCTAGGTTTAGACTACATGTTCTGCAACTTCTCTCCCAAACACTGCTTGCTGTCAGCGAATAGAAACACTTGATTAGGAGAAGACTGCAGACAAATCAGACGACTTAAAATACCGCAGTCAGAACGAGGTCCCATAGAAATAGTAGGAGAACATCTGTGTATAGCCCAATGGGTTTGGAAAAACTACAACTCCCAGCATGCCCTGACAGCCACGAGTCAAAGACCAAAGGGAACCTGTCACCTCAAAAACGCATATAAAACCGCCAGCATTACCTTATAGTAGCCCCCAGTCTGTTCATAATCATATGTTTGATCCGGTAATCTGATATTTTAAGCGCCATCAGCGCCATCTTGCCGGTCAGCTTCAAGTCAAGGTAAACACGTCCCCTCTCTTGTTAGATTGACAGCCAGAAGTCTCACGCATGCGTGGTGCGCTCCTTGGTAAGGCGCGATCCCGTCTCCGGCTTCCTCTGTTAGCTGGCTTTCAGAGGCGCACTGCGCATGCGTGAGACTTCTGCGATCCCGGCCGCACTTCAGGCAGTCAAACAAGAGGGGACGGTTACAGGGCGTGCTTACCTTGAATGGAAGCTGACCGGCAAGATGGCGCTTAAAATATCAGATTACCGGATCAAACATATGATTATGAACAGACTAGGGGCTACTATAAGGTAATGCTGGCAGTTTTATATGCGTTTTTTTTGAGGTGACAGGTTCCCTTTAAATGATATAGTGATGATACAGTCCTGTTCTGGAAAGAGGAAAAGCTGTGATTTACAGGTGAAGTAATCACATGATACCTGGACCAGGAAACCAATGGGTTAATTATTAATCGTACCGCTCCATAAAAATGTCCACAGCTCTCAGGAACGCGATATGGACGAGGAAACGGCGGGAAAAAAAACCCCCATGTATTTATCAGCAACTACATCCAATATTCCCGTACATAGGAGCAGTATTATAGTAGTTCTATCCTTGTACATAGGAGCAGTATTATAGTAGTTCTATCCTTGTACATAGGAGCAGTATTATAGTAGTTCTATCCTTGTACATAGGAGCAGTATTATAGTAGTTATATTCTTGTACTGAGGAGGCAGTATTATAGTAGTTCTAACCTTGTACATAGGAGGCAGTATTACAGTAGGTATATCCTTGTACATAGGAGCAGTATTATAGTAGTGCTATCCTTGTACATAGGAGGCAGTATTATAGTAGTTCTATCCTTGTACATAGGAGCAGTATTATAGTAGTTATATTCTTGTACATAGGAG
The DNA here is from genome assembly GCF_014858855.1 of Bufo gargarizans. Lineage (NCBI taxonomy): Eukaryota > Metazoa > Chordata > Amphibia > Anura > Bufonidae > Bufo > Bufo gargarizans. The sequence continues at coordinate 13,296,382 of NC_058090.1, read as the reverse complement.
CAGTATTATAGTAGTTATATCCCTGTATATAGGAGGCAGTATTATAGTAGTTATATCCCTGTATATAGGAGGCAGTATTATAGTAGTTCTATCCTTGTACATAGGAGACAGTATTATAGTAGTTCTATCCTTGTACATAGGAGGCAGTATTATAGTAGGTATATCCTTGTACATAGGAGCAGTATTATAGTAGTTATATTCTTGTACATAGGAGCAGTATTATAGTAGTTATATTCTTGTACATAGGGGTAGTATTATAGTAGTTATATTCTTGTACATAGGGGTAGTATTATAGTAGTTCTATCCTTGTACATAGGAGCAGTATTATAGTAGTTCTATCCTTGTACATAGGAGCAGTATTATAGTAGTTATATATTCTTGTACATAGGAGGCAGTATTATAGTAGTTATATTCTTGTACATAGGAGCAGTATTATAGTAGTTCTATCCTTGTACATAGGAGCAGTATTATAGTAGTTCTATCCTTGTACATAGGAGGCAGTATTATAGTAGTTCTATCCTTGTACATAGGAGCAGTATTATAGTAGTTCTATCCTTGTACATAGGAGCAGTATTATAGTAGTTCTATCCTTGTACATAGGAGCAGTATTATAGTAGTTATATTCTTGTACATAGGAGGCAGTATTATAGTAGTTCTATCCTTGTACATAGGAGCAGTATTATAGTAGTTCTATTCTTGTACATAGGAGCATTATTATAGTAGTTCTATCCTTGTACATAGGAGGCAGTATTATAGTAGTTATATCCCTGTACATAGGGGACAGTATAAGCGGTAGTATCACTCATTAGTAGTGCAGTGACAATACACATATGACAATGGCCTATAAAAGAGGAACTAAACGTTGTTCACACATAATATCACGATTTATGGTACGTAGCAGTCCTGAACGGCAATACTGGATTTAACATTACAGCAGATTTTAATGTCTTTTTTTCAACTAAACAATAAGGTTTGCCCTGGAGCCTCCCGCGCTCAGGCTTAGTATCTGGTACAAGTCCCTCCGTATTTACTGGGGTTGGGGTCTCCCCACCACCCGGCTGCAGGTTCCACACCTGATGATACAATCCACTGTCTGCTGCGGCACATTTACCTGTTCTAACAAGATCATAAACAATTCTCTCTCATATTTGCAAAGTGACTCAGCGCAGGTAATAAAAAGTGCAGCGCCGCCCGTCAGCGTGGAAGCTCAAGCCGGTGCGGTGGAGTCAGAGCTTAGCTCTTAAAGGGACGGCCGCAGGATCCCTGGAAAACACCTATGTGCATAGCTAGGAGTATATAGACTCAACTGTACAAATTCAGGAGTCTTCTAGAACCTGAATATGAATGTTATGGAGAACGTAAAAACATGGAAGCGGGTCGTGAGAAAATGACCACCTTTGTGGCTCCCGGCACAGGCCATTCTGTAATTATCTGATATTCTCTTACAATGTGTCATAATTTAAGTAATTTACTTGCTGTCAGGGAATGGAAGCATTTTCATTTTGAACCATAGACTTGCGTTTTTCTTTTCCGGCATAGAGTTCCAACACAGGGGCTCTATACCGGAAAATAACTGATCAGGCATATCCCCATGCATTCTGAATGGAGAGTAATCCGTTCAGTTTGCATCAGGATGTCTTCAGTTCAGTCGTTTTGACTGATCAGGCAAAAGAGAAAACTGTAGCATGCTACGGTTTTATCTCCGGCGAAAAAAAACTGAAGACTTGCCTGAATGCCGGATCCGTCCTTCCGGTATGCGCATGCGCAGACCTTTAAAAATGAAAAAAAAAAAAAAAACGGATCCGTTTTGCCTGATGACACCGGAAAAACGGATCCGGTATTGCAATGCATTTTTCTGACTGATCAGGCATTTTTCTGACTGATCAGGATCCTGATCAGTCAGAAAAAATGACATCCGTTTGCATACAGTTTGCCTGATCAGGCAGTCAGTTCAGGCAACGGAACTGCCTGCCGGAATTAAACAACGCAAGTGTGAAAGTACCCTTAAAACCTGTATATATTTCACAGTCACATGAGTTTGCTACAAATGTATCCAAACCTTTGTGGACTCCAGACAGATACATTTTATCTGCACTGATACATTGTAACAAACTATGGGGACAGAAGGGAGATTTGTGCTGCCGATTTGTTTTACAAAGCATTACCCACACTGGAGACAATTGTGACAAACCCTCAGCTGTAAAATGGATTTGGTCAGGATGGGTTTGCAGCCTTTGGCTCTGTTGCAGATTATGTCTGGGGATAAAATAAAAATCGTCCCGCACGTGCTGGACTGAATTTTAAAGGGGTTGTCTGACTTCAGCAATTGGCATTTATCATGTAGAGAAAGTTACTACAAGGCCCTTACTAAATGTATTGCGATGGTCTATATTGCCTCCTTTGCTGGCTGGATTCATTTCTCCATCACATTATACACTGCTCGTTTCCATGGTCACGACCACCCTGCAATCCAGCATCGGTGGTCATGCTTGCACACTGTAGAGTAGAAGGGGGGAGAGGAAAAAAAACAAACCCTGACCTCTCTGGACCACAGAAGCACATGTAGGACAATGATTTTTCTTATATTGTGCAAGCACGGCCTCTGCTGCTGGATTGCAGGGTGGTCGTAACCATGAAAACGAGCCGTGTATAATGTGATGGAAAAATTATATGATAATCACAATACATTAGGGCACTTTCACACTAGCGTTTTTCTTTTCCGGCGCCGAGTTCCGTCCTAGGGGCTCAAATCCGGAAAAGAACTGATCAGTTTTATCCCCATGCATTCTGAATGGAGAGCAATCCGTTCAGGATGCATCAGGACGTCTTCAGTTCAGTCTTTTTGACTGATCAGGCTTTTCAGAAAACCGTAGCGTGTTGTATTTTTACCTCCGGACAAAAATCCTGAACACTTTGACTGAACGCCGGATCCGGCGCCGTTTGTCAAGTCAAACCGGATCCGGCTTTTGCATGTTAAACCCGAAAAACGTGAAAACATTTTTAAAGTCCATAAATGGCGGATCCATTTTTTCCAATGCATTTTTTCATTGTGATCAAAATCCTGATCAGGATTCAAATGTAATCCGCTTTCACACGTTTTTTCCGGATCCGGCGGGCAGTTCGTGTCGGAATTGAACGCTGGATTTAAACAACGCTAGTGTGAAAGTAGCCTTAGTAAGTGCCTTGTATTAATTTCTCTACAGGATAAATGCCATTTGCTAAAGTGAGAGAACCCCTTTAAAGGGAACCTGTCACCGGGATTTTGGGTATAGAGCTGAGGACATGGGTTGCTAGATGGCCACTAGCACAGCCGCAATATCCAGTCCCCATAGCTCTGTGTGCTTTTATTGTGTAAAAAAAACGATTTGATACATATGCAAATGACCTGAGATGAGTCCTGTCCCTGACTCATCTCACGTACAGGACTCCCCTCAGGTTAATTTGCATGTATCAAATCGTTATTTTTACACAATAAAAGCACACAGAGCTATGGGGACTGCATATTGCAGATGTGCTAGCGGCCATCTAGCAACCCATGTCCTCAGCTCTATACACAAAATCCCGGTGACAGGTTCCCTTTAAGTCCAGGGTGTCTGCCGTTATGAACAGAAGCCTACCGAACCTAAACAAGATGGTTTCTATTCAATCAAAGCAAGAGGAGCTCTTGAAAAACAAACAGAGTTGCAGAACTTTCCGGCGCCAGATGGCAACGAAAGTTTTTGCCACATTGTTCTACTTTGTATAGTGCATTTGCATACCTGTTATTTAAAAAAAAAAAAAAAAAAAAGCGATCCCAGAGAAGTGGTGACAATGGCGGCGCTGGGCCTCCTCGCCGTCTGGGCGTGCCTGCACCAGCTGGTCAATCTGCTCTTTAAATGTCAATACGTGACATGCCTGGCTCGGGAACACACCCAGCCGGGGTACAGGCGAGCATTCACACCGACAGAGTGTGGCCAGCATTTATTGTGCACAAGCGCACGACAGACGTGTTCCTCAAAATCTCTGCGCAGATGACAGGGGATAATGGAGAGGAGGGTGATGCGCGGCTGATGCCAACAACCCCTCCCCCCGAAGAAAAAAATAAATAAAATACATATACATTACACCCCCCCCCCCCCCCAACATACTGTGACCCCTACAAGGGGGCGCCTTCTACGACAACTGCACAAAGTAAAAAAAAAAAATATATATATATTGAACTCCGCGGCACATCCAAGTCGTGAAAAAGTAAAAGAAATTTTAATCACCAAACATGCGACGTTTCAATCCTCTCAATGGGATTTTTCTCAAGCAATGTATATATATATTTGCACTAGTCTACTGCTCTCTATCGGGGTGCAAGGCCATACACTGCAAGATCTCCGCCATTGGAGGATTTCCCTATAGACAGGACGTGGACGCAAATATTTATAGGATCATTATTAAAAATAAAAAAATTGGCAGTTTTCATCTGCACTACGACTGCCAGTGTACACTGCAATCTGACATTTCATTCGCAAATTAGAAAGCTTAGGATAGACAGGGCACTTCACCGCCTGGTAGAGGAAGGGTTAAGTGAGCCTGCGATGCATCATGGAGCGGGATACACGGCCGCTTCCTCCTAACACATGGCCGTATCCTGTTTGCTCCCCGGGCTGCAGCTGCACGTTGCGTTTCGTGGAGGTCGCCGCTTCCTTTCCTTTTCCTGGCCATTATGCCCCGGCACAGATCGGCAGGACAGGAATTTCCTCTTCTGGATCTGATATCCCCCTCCAGATGAAATACCGTATGCCTGCAGGGGGCGGTATTAGGGCGAGAAGCTGATCTATATATCTCAGGTCTACGAGCAGTGGCGCCCCCCCGGAGATCTATGGAGCCTCCTGACATTGCAGCACATGGTGACCTGATCTTCCCGCTGACGGCACAGGGACGTCTACACCCAGAAGCTCTCAGCACCAGCTCATTATGGATCTGCGGCTGTAACAGTACCCGGATCCTGCAGTCTATTACCCCCCCTACATTATAACGAGGCGTCTCCACAATGGAAATCCGATGAGTGTTATACTTATTGGGCTCCAGGGTACTGACTCCGGTGCTGAGCAAATCACAAGGTCCAATTAACCAGTAAAGATGGAGCAAATATATAGAAAATGCTCAGTGCGTCCAGTTACCACGTTATATTAGGGCTCCACCGCCGAAAAACACCGACTGCACACCGCCAGAAGTCAAATCCACCCCATACTGTGATGTGTATTCAGTATCGCCTCTGATTTCAAGCCGTTTTTAGCCTTTACTTAACTGGAAACTGTCAGCAAGCTGGATGATAGGCGTTACTGTGACCTTTTATTTGGACTCTTAGGCCCCTTGGAGACGAGCGTGTCCGAATGCGTTGCGGATGCGTTCAGTGATAACTGCGCGATTTCGCAGGCAAAGTCATTCAGTTTTGGGTGTTTGCGTTCAGTTTTTATCGCGCGAGTGCAATGTGATTTAATGTGTTTTTCACACGCGATAAAAAAAACCTGAATGTTTACAAAAAAACATCTCTTAGCAACCATGCGTGAAAAAGGCATCGCATTCGCACTTGCTTGCGGATGCGATTTTCATGCAGCTCCATTCACTTCTAAGGGCCTGCGTTGTGTGAAACTTGCAGAATATAGGACAAGCTGCGATTTTCACGCAACGCACAAGTGATGCGTGAAAACCAACGCACGTGTACACAGACCCATCGAAATGAATGGGTCTGCATTCAGCGCAGGCGCAATGAGTTCGCATCACGCATTGCACCCGAACGGAATACTCGCTCGTCTGCCAAGGGGCCTCAAGTTCTCCTGCTTCAGTGAATAAAGAGATTTTCCATGAAACAACAATTGTGAAGCAGCTTCTCTCAGAACTTCTTGTGCCATTTCCTCTGTTGTTCCTCTTGGAAATTTATAAATAAATAGACAACAGGTTTTTTTTTCTCCTTTTTTAGGGCTCTTTCACACTTGCGTTGTCCGGATCCGTCGTGTACTCCATTCGCCGGAATTACACGCCGGATCTGGATAAACGCGTAAGAACGCATAATGTTTTCTTTCCGGATGAGTCTTTCTGACTTTTTTGGTAAGAGACTGATCCGGAAATCCTGAAGCCAACATCAACGTTATTTTTCCGGATCCGTCGTACGACGGATCCGGAAACAAAAACGTTGATGTTGGCTTCAGGATTCCCAGGTCAGTCTCTTTTCGCGCCAGCCAAGCCCTTCCTACTTCCTGGCGCAGGCGCAACTTCCGGATCCGTCGTTGCGTCGTAACAACTGAAGATGTTAGGACGGACCCGGAATAATACATTTAAATGGGCTGTTATTCCGGATCCGGCCTTGCGGCAAGTGTTCAGGATTTTTGACCGGAGCAAAAAGCGCAGCATGCTGCGGTATTTTCTCCGGCCAAAAAACGTTCCGGTCCTGAACTGAAGACGTCCTGATGCAGCCTGAACGGATTTCTCTCCATTCAGAATGCATGGGGATATGACGGATCAGGATTCTTCCGGCATAGAGCCCCGACGACGGAACTCAGTGCCGGAAAACAACAACGCAAGTGTGAAAGAGCCCTAACTCCACCTTGTCAATAAAGGTGTGCCCCTACTAAGTCAGCACTAACTGGAAAATGTCAGATTGTGCCGACCCCCCCGAACAGCCAGTTGTCAAGTTAATATATTTCCAGGAGGAATAACAGAGGAGTGGCACCACACAGAATTGTAAGAGAAGATGCTTCAGAATTGATATTTATGGGAAATCCAAGTATTTACTATATCAGACATGTCCAAAGGTGGGGACCGGTCCTTCTGGAAGATTTATGGGAATACCTGGGACAACCGGATCGTTAACCCATTAGTACCCGATGGTCATTAATACGTAAAGCCGAGATTATGGTATGATCTCTCAATATCTGCTCTGGGTTTCCATGGGTTAATGGACCCCACATCCCAATCACAGCAGGATATGGCTAAGTGCATACAACACAGACACCTAAGGGTCCATTCACACGTCCATTGTTTCTTTCCTGATCTGTTCCGTTTTTTGCGAAACAGATCTGGACCCATTCATTTTCAATGGGTCCTGAAAAAAATCGGACAGCTCAATGTCTGATTTTAAGACCCATTGAAAATGAATGGGTACAGAACTGGTCCAGATCTGTTTCGCAAAAAACGGAACAGATCAGGAAAGAAACAACGGACGTGTGAATGGACCCTTAGAGTAACGGATCTGTCAACAGCAGCTTACTGATGGTTTCCTGGTAAACACTAATCGACTAATTATTTCTTTTTCCACATACAGCCAACACGCCAGATCATGGCAAGCCTTTCTAGCCTACAAATCTAATACTAAAACTACAGTGAAGACTGACACCAAGGGAAAGCACCAAGGGGGTCAGAATCAGATAAACTTTATACACCAGCTCTTGATTTCTATGCCATTCAGGGTCTGTGGAAAGATGGGTGTTAACCCCTCGATCATGGGGCCAACTTTAGAGCCCAGAAAGTTTACTTCATGTCAAATGTCTTACAGAGGACTCGGACACTGAAGAACCTCGTATTGACGGGGGTCCGATTCCTGACGACCCCGCCAAATCAGCTGACAAAAGGTGCAGCCCCGTTTTCTGCAGGATCGGACCACACAGGCTAGGCTTCACCCCCCCAATGATGTAGTCTGTCCTTGAATTACTCTTGGTAGGCAGTAACCACTGATTAATGGGAAGACCCCACAAGACCGGCTGTTGTCAGTCTCAGACCTTTGCGCTTGCTCGTTTTCCCGCTTCCTCACTTAGTAACGTAACATTAAAATAATCCACGTTTACACGTCTCCCGCTGCGATATGAGCCGGGCGATGGCGGACCCCTGGTCCACATACATGAGCTGCAGCCGTGGCCCCTGTGACCTGTCAAACAATGGAGGTGAAAGGTCGGCAGCTGCTGAAGTGATTGCTTCCTTTTCCTGCTCTACCTACTTCCCAGGAAGTGGCGGTTAACCCCTCGCCGGCCGGCAGAGGTTTGTTAAAATTTACCAGGAGGGAGCACCGGACATCTGGACGGCCGCTCCGACGACTTCACCCATCGCTGTCATCCACGACGTCACAGGAGCTTTATATACAAGACCAAATCGGATACGGACTTGGAACGGTAGCGGCCCCGCCATATTTTCAGGTAAATCATACAGATTTTGCAGCGGATGCAAATTACACCCCGTGGTGACGCACCAGAAGGGAGCGGGCGACATGCGGAGGATTTAGCTGCATTCCCGTGGCAATATCTCCACGTGTTACCCGCACACTTGTTGTTGAATTTCACCCTACGCGGCGCAGGTAAAGTGGTGCATAGATTTTTTTTTCACATTTTGCTCACCCACTTTGTCGATCCTGCATTAGAGCTCATTCAACGATCCGCAATACACGGGCACCGCTCCGTGTGCATTCCAGAGGCGCGGAGCAGAACACTGCGGAGTGCTTTCTGGGGTTTCTTCCTTCCCTTCGCAGCGCACAGTGAATGGGTCCGCCATCCCCATGCTGCTGCCCCACAGTCTGTGCTCATGCATTGCGGACGGCAATTTGCGGTCCACGGCACGGTCGTGTGAACAAGCCCTTCCCCACCCAGCATGCATCCTATAGGAAAGCACTGGAAGCTGTCAACAAGCTGCTGTTGATGGATCTTTAGTCTCTTTACGTCTCGCGCACATGGCAGCAATCTGGCGTCCAGACACATCTACAGGACCCTGCGGCATCAAATGTGTCTCCGAATTCATACAGAATAAGTAAATAAATAAATCACTGTGCCGCAGGCTGCATTACATGAGCACTGGGGGAAACATTACTGCAATATAAGGCCGCAAATATGCGCCATATGGCGGCACACAGAGCCACAGGGACTCCACGTGACAAATACTTGCTTTGTATTTATACCTTGTGGCGGGACTGATCTGCACAGCATTAGAAACATGTGGCTGCTTGGCTTCAGAAACAGCGCCACCTCTGTCACCCGGCTGCGGGCGGTACTGCAGCTCAGAGCCACTCTTTCCAAAACACCAGGCACTGCTGTGTGGCGCTGTTTCTGGACGACCCCTTAAAGACCCCGTGACCGTGTTAGACTAATAGAAAGATGCATCCTCCGTTGCTCTGCATTACCAAGATCGCCGCTTGCGCTCAGTGAATGGAAACATCCTTGTTTACAGTTAAAGGGCTTAAAAAATGTCTCAATTCCGTCCAATTGACACAAGTACTGCAGGCACGATCGGGACAGGCTTCAGGTTGGTTAGCAAGGATGCTTCTTTTCACCGACAGCACGCAGAGATCTTGAATACGACAGCTGCACATTTACACAGTGAACGATACATTCCTCGTGTGCCTTGCCCATATACACAACAGGGAAGCTGAAGGAGCAACGCTGCAGTGTAAAGTACAGAAAGCTAAGCTGCAGCCACTGATCACAATCATACATGTACTGTAAAGGAGCAGAGCAACAGTATAAAGCAACGGGGAGGGAAATAAGAGTTCTTAGAGACACCGATGAGCATATTTCAGACTAGCTCAGACTCCAATGGACAACACAACCAAGCTGGAGTCACTGACCATAGCGGTGCCCCAATGGAACAGCTTCAGTGTAAAGCAGGGGAGAGAGAAATAACAGCTGCCTCAGATGCCAACAGACAATGCATCTCTGCTAGAGTCACTGGTCACAGCTGTGTGCTAAATGAGCACAGCTGCAGTGTTAAGCATGGGGAATAGATAGACCAGCTGTCTGACAAGACGGCAGATTTCAGACTACCTAAGACTCCAATTAACAATGCAGTTAACCTGGAGTCATTGTTTTAAAAGGTGTGTCCTAAACAGAGCAAGGCTGCAGTGAAAAGCACGGGGAAAAAGGCACAGCAGCAGCCTGCGTCTCTGAAAATGGAGAAAGTGGGTTTCAGACTACTTGAGACTCCAATAGACATTACAGCCATGCTGAAGTCACTGTCCACAGCTGTGTCCTGATGGAGCAGAGGTGCAGTGTAAAGCATGGGATAAGGGCAGAGCAGCAGCTCGAGTCTCTGAAAACAGAGCAGGTGGGTTTCAGAATACCTGAGACTCCAATAGACATTACAGTCATGCTGGAGTCACTGTCCACAGCTGTATCCTGATGGAGCAGAGGTGCAGTGTAAAGCATGGGATAAGGGCAGAGCAGCAGCTCGAGTCTCTGAAAACAGAGCAGGTGGGTTTCAGAATACCTGAGACTCCAATAGACATTACAGCCATGCTGGAGTCACTGTCCACAGCTGTATCCTGATGGAGCAGAGGTGCAGTGTAAAGCATGGGATAAGGGCAGAGCAGCAGCTCGAGTCTCTGAAAACAGAGCAGGTGGGTTTCAGAATACCTGAGACTCCAATAGACATTACAGCCATGCTGGAGTCACTGTCCACAGCTGTGTCCTGATGGAGCAGAGGTGCAGTGTAAAGCATGGGATAAGGGCAGAGCAGCAGCTCGAGTCTCTGAAAACAGAGCAGGTGGGTTTCAGAATACCTGAGACTCCAATAGACATTACAGCCATGCTGGAGTCACTGTCCACAGCTGTGTCCTGATGGAGCAGAGGTGCAGTGTAAAGCATGGGATAAGGGCAGAGCAGCAGCTCGAGTCTCTGAAAACAGAGCAGGTGGGTTTCATAATACCTGAGACTCCAATAGACATTACAGCCATGCTGGAGTCACTGTCCACAGCTGTATCCTGATGGAGCAGAGGTGCAGTGTAAAGCATGGGATAAGGGCAGAGCAGCAGCTCGAGTCTCTGAAAACAGAGCAGGTGGGTTTCAGAATACCTGAGACTCCAATAGACATTACAGCCATGCTGGAGTCACTGTCCACAGCTGTATCCTGATGGAGTAGGTAAAAAAAAAAAAAAAGCATCCGACACTGAAGAGAATACATAGCAGGGCAAACGTGCACTTTCCCTTTAATTAAGGTCTCGAAGGTGTGATGCCCGTTGCTGTATTGCAAACCGCATTTGCGGATGCGCAATACACGAGCACCGTTCCGCGTGCATTCCGCACCACAGATGCGGACCCATTCACTTCAATGGGTCCGCAAATCCGGAACGGAACACTACGGAGTGCTTCCTGGGGTTCCGTTCTGTGCTTCCGCACCACAAAAAGATAGAACTTGCTCTATATTTTTGCGGAACTGAGGGATCGCGGATCCATTCAAGTAAATGGGTCCACGATCCCCATGCGGCTGCCCCACGGACTGTGCCCGTGCATTGCGGACCGCAATTTGCAGTCCACAGCACGGGCGTCACACCGTCGTGTGAACGAGCCCTAAAGGAGACTCTCCTCCCAGCAGGCACTTATGTCCAGGGTCCTTCATGCATTAAGTGAGGCCTGGAGGGACGTTGCCCAGGAAATGGTCATCTGAAGAGCCGGCCATTATAATGCCTCATTAACTATTAACTCGCCTCTAAACCGAAGGGAGCGGCCGGACGGCTCTTCTGCGTCTCCCAGCTGGGCCGCATCAAGTGCGCCACCCAACTGCTCCAGGCTCCTGAAAGGCAAATCTATCGAGTTCTACAGATATTTGTGCAGATATCACCCGCCTGACAACCAGAACCTGTAAGCGGGGCACACTGGTTGTCACCCAGCTTTCCTAGAGACAATCCAAGTCTTATCCTCAATCTATACAACATGGCGTCACTAACTCAAGCGTCTCATCCCATAATTCCATGCACTAGGGATGTCTAACTAGAGTGCCCATAGGGTGAATAGAACACAGAACCTACAGTAAAGACTGACACCATTGTAAGACATTCGTATGTTTCCTAATATGCTCAGAGGGGCAGTCAGGACACAGACCCCTCACCCGCTTCTCACGTGTCATTTCCTACAATTCCTCTCATCTTTTAATGGTGGTCCCATCTGTCAGCCAGACCCCAGCGCACGAAAGACATGCTGCACTGCTGTGCACCCCGGGGCCCCACAGCCCTGACTGCCAGGGAATGCTGAGAGTTGTAGTTTCACAACAGCTGGAGAGCCCCAGGTTTACATATGGGTCAGAGCATGCTTGGAGTTGTAGTTGCACAGCCATCTGCACCACAGGGCTCTCCAACCGGTATGAAGCTACAACTCCCAACATGCTAAGATGGCCGGCTGTAACATTAAGCTTTCCAGCAAAAAATAACTACAACTACCAGCATGTTCAGACTGTCTTCTTCAACCATGGACTCCATAGGTGGTGTGCATCAGAACTCCCAGCATCCTCAGTCAGTGATATACCACCAAGAGTTTTCCAGCCCTCATGAAAGTGCAACTCCCAGCATGTTGTTATAACATCTATAACCTGGAACTCCCTGCAGCTGTTGTGCAACTACAACTCCCATAGTGGTCAGTCAATATACAACCTGAAGTTCTCCTGCTGTCATTAAAATACTACAACTCCCAGCATGCTCTAAGCCATTTGCATCGTGGGGTTTTCCAGCTGTTTCAAAACTACAACTCTCAGCATGCTCTCACAGACGTCTGCAACATAGGGGCTCTCCAGCTTTTGTGCAACTACAGTTCCTAGCATGCTCTGAGAGCCATCTACAACCTGGGGCTCTGCAGCGGTCATGAAACTACAACTCCCAGCATGCCCTCACAGCCATCTGCAACAAAGGGCTCTCCAATTGCGGGAGGATGCTGGGGGTGGTAGTTTTATGAGAGGTGAAGATCTGCAGGTTGCACATGATCGACAGAGCATGATAGGAGTTGCAGTATTCAAATGGCTAGAGCCTCAGTTTGAAGATGGCCATCTGGACACGCTGAGAGTTGTAGTTTCACAATAGCTGATCCACAGTCCTAAGCCGGCAGCTGACTGGGCGTCTTGGTAAGCGGAGTGGAAGTCGCCCTTGAAAGTGGCCGACACCTTCTCATCCGCGCCTGATAAGAGTCTTCTCAGGCGGCTCCCAGCGCCGCGCAGTTATTCCTGGTCATATAAACAGGAAATAAAATTTCCTGCCTCGCGCTTGTGGACGTTCGGAGCACAGGGGGGGCGTTAAAAAGCAAAAAACGTCTGCGGCGCCAGAAAAACAGCCCATTAAAAATAGGGAAGAGAATGATGGCGGCCATCGCTTTCAGTGCCTGACACGCTTCACTCTCGGTTCAGGGATAACTTCAGGCGTTCGGTCGCCGCCATCAACGCATGTCAGAGCGCCCCCTCCCTAGACAGAACCAGCACCACTGTCCATCCAGTTCTCCCTGATTCATGAACGGAAGGCCAAAACTGCTCTGACACTTTCCAAGGGGCAGATGCAGAGGTCCTGGCTATTCAGGGCCTGCGGAGAGCTGGGTGGCACCCCTGGGGGGGGGGGGGGGGGGGGGTCACAGAAATGGCAGCGCGTGTGGTATTAGAGGTGCCCCAAATCTCTGCGCTCTGCAGGCGGAGTGTGGATCGGTGCAGCATTCCTAACCTAAGGCTCGGGCCTCCTGGAATCTGTATACATTCCACACGCTGCGGACGCTCTCCAGATCTGGGCGGCAGCAGGAAGTGCTCCGACCTGACAACCCGAATATCTTCTGACCAAGTCACTCCGTGTTTACCTGAATGACGCCAGCGCAGCCGCGTCCCAGCGTAGCACCCCCCCCCCCCCCCCCGCCGTGCAAGAGTTAAAGGGGGCTCCCTTCTGCTACTTTCTAATCATCCTCATTTTCAAGCCAGCAAAATAGAAGCACTCCGATTTCCCTCTGGCCCTTCCTACAGCTGAGGGTTTGTTACAATTGAAACCAGCCTGGACAATCCTCTGGGAGCTCAACACGTCAGCAGCACATATTCTACCCCCTTCCTGATGGATACATTGCATCAGTCTGTTCGGGTTCACAGGGGACTGTCCGGACTGGATGCAACTGTAACAAACCCTCAGCGGGGAGAGGGATCAGCAATCACAAAATAAAAATAAAATAAAAAACTGCAAACAGGAATCTTGAAAATGATGAGAAACTGAAATCGGGTCACTAGAAATTTGCATAAATTTGCATACATTTCCTTCCCTCGTTTAGTGTAATCGCTTGGTGAATAGAGGAAACCAATAACCAAATCACAACCAACCACTCTCCGATTCCTACCGGACAGCTGCGGCGTTGCTACAGCGATTGCCAGTTAGGCCGCTGACCAACGCACTGCATTCTGGGCAGTAAGAGAATTGCATTCACAGCGGCCGAGGCAACTGCTACTTAAGCAATTGTCTAATCACTGCCTGCACTTGTATAATAGGCTGCCAATCTGAGCGTTCAATTAGGGAACTGCCCCCACAGCGATTGTCCTGGCATAACACAGGGGTCTGAGGGTACAGTCCCCCCACGGCCGGCGTGCGCCAGGATACAGGCTGCTGGGATTTCCTGGCGTCTGCCCCGGCGCTTTACCTTACAGGAAGTGAATCTGCTAATAGACAGGAATAAGGGAATTGCCGTGGATGCAATTGTCCAATATTCAACCACAAAAACAGGAAGTCAAAACCTCAGATGAGACGGCGGCCGAGACCAGGGGTGCACTGCATACCAGGCGCTGCAGTTGTCATCTCCCCCAGGACCTGCTGGGAGTTGTAGTCTCACCACCACACTGTACAGGATTATAATCCACTAATGAGGCCGCAGCCCTCTGCCACCCGACCCCCCCCCCCCCTCTTACTGGGCCAGACTGTCATTCAGGACTCTGGGTGGCAGCACCTATAGACGCCGCACTGCGGTCAGGGCTTTCCCAGATTCAACGACTGATCATGCCCTGGCACATAGTTATTATACATATGAATGCACTCAGCAAAGTCCTGACAGTCTGCTGGGGGTTGTAGTTGCAGCACAGCTGGAGTCACAGGCTGGCACTGATGACCACACTCTGGGCAATCTATTAAAATGTTTGAAGTAGTGACTGATGCCCCATTATTACCCACAGTGAGCTGCCACCAGAAGCCAATGCCACCTCTGCCATGTAGATAGACATATTCGGCCAGACCTCGTGTGATGCCAGCCCCCCACACAGATATGCCCTGTGTAACACCACCATGAAGATGCCCATGCCACCAGGATTTTTCCATTCCAGGCCATGTCTGTTCTAGCTTGCTGAAAAGTTCTCATGCCCACCAGCTTCATATGCCCTCTGCATCGCTAGGACCAGCTACTCCAAAATATTGTGACACCAACACACAAAGTGGGCTGGCATGACACGATGCCCAGCACTACGTCACCAACCTCATACAGTGCTCTTCCATGAACCCATTGCTTTACCCCTTGAAATGATTACATGATGAACCCTAAAAACCTCCTAGCAGTGCCAACCATGCCCGTCGTGTAATGTACAGGTCATGCTTCTAACTCCATGGAAGGCTAATGTGCCCTGGCACTGTCCTAGTATAATGCCAACGACCTGACCGCATTATCCATATACATTGTGCCATCCCAGCGCAGTACAATGTTGTCACGCCCCTCTATGGGCACAAAGCCCCTCTGGCTTCCCCCCGGACACTCGCCCCTCTGGCTTCCCCCCGGACACTCGCCCCTCTGGCTTCCCCCCGGACACTCGCCCCTCTGGCTTCCCCCCGGACACTCGCCCCTCTGGCTTCCCCCCGGACACTCGCCCCTCTGGCTTCCCCCCGGACACTCGCCCCTCTTCTCCCCCCCGGACACTCGCCCCTCTTCTCCCCCCCCCCCGGACACTCGCCCCTCTTCTCCCCCCCCCCCGGACACTCGCCCCTCTTCTCCCCCCCCCCCGGACACTCGCCCCTCTTCTCCCCCCCCCCGGACACTCGCCCCTCTTCTCCCCCCCCCCCCGGACACTCGCCCCTCTCCCCCCCGGACACTCACCCCTCTTCTCCCCCCGGACACTCACCCCACTCCAGGAACTCGCTGACGTACTTGTCCCGGCGCAGTGTGGAGCCGCCGCACTCGGTCACCAGGCAGAGCAGCACGTCCAGCAGCGTCTCCACACTCAGCGCCGCCTCGTTCCTCTGCGGCCCGTCCAGCAGCAGCTGCTCCAGCTTCTTCAGCCGCACCCGGGCCGACATGTTGTGCGACAAATCCGAGCGACAACAAGGAGAAAATGTCCGGAGCCGAGAAGAAGAATAATCCGGGATGTAATCCTCACAGGGCGGAGGGCGCGGCTCTCTCCTGCCGGCAGTCAGTCCATGCCCCGGCGGCCTGCCTGCTCTGTGCGGCTTCCCGGGAACAACATGGCCCTGCGCCTTCCCCTCCCTGTCCCTGGGATTCGGGATCACCGAGCAGACCGGGAGCGCTGACCCAGCCCACCGGAAAGGGAAGGAATGTCCGAGCCGACGTCACGGCAACGCTGGAAGAGCCCTCTTCCGGTCACTGGGCAGCACTGCACATCCATAGGGAATAAAGGCTTGGGCTGGAGTACGGGAGGCGGCGAGGGACAGAAGAGCGCAGAGCTCGAACTACCCCACATCAGCCAGTGGATCTGGTGCTTTCACACTTGCGTCAAAGTTTTCGGGTATTGAGTTCTGTCCTAGGGGCTCATTACTGGAAAAGAACTGATCAGTTTTATCCCCATGCATTCTGAATGGAGAGCAATCCGTTCAGGATGCATCAGGATGTCTTCAGTT
Source organism: Bufo gargarizans (assembly GCF_014858855.1). NCBI lineage: Eukaryota > Metazoa > Chordata > Amphibia > Anura > Bufonidae > Bufo > Bufo gargarizans. The sequence continues at coordinate 13,279,827 of NC_058090.1, read as the reverse complement.
CAGTCCTTTTACGGTATTTGGACGGAGAAAAAACCGCAGCATGCTGCAAAAATCCTGAACACTTGCTGGGATTTTTTTCCATTGGAATGTATTAGTGCCGGATCCGGCATTAAAATTGCCGCATTGACGGATCCGGTCTGCGCATGCGCAGACCTTTAAAAATGTAAAAAAAACAAACACCAGATCCGTTTTTCCGGATGACACCGGAGAGAGGGATCCGGTATTGCAATGCATTTGTGAGACGGATCCACCTCCTGATCCGTCTACAAATGGTTTCCGTTTGCATACAGATTGCCGCAATCCAGCAACGCAAGTGTGAACGTAGCCTTACACTGTAGTGCGCGATACTGTCCGCTGAGCCGATATGTATGGTGTATCTAATCCTGTGACCTGTTATACTGTGGGAAGAACTGGTGTATCTAATCCCATCATGTGTTATACTGTGTGCTGCGCTGCTATATCTAATGCTATAGTGCGACGCTGGCGTATCTAAGTCTGTCATGTGATACTGTCTGCTGAAATGCTGTATCTAATCCCATCAGATGTGATACTGTTCTTAACGTCTTATCTAATCTTATAGGGTGTGACACTTAGATGGTGTATCTAAGGCAGTGTTTCCCAACCAGCGTGCCTCCAGCTGTTGCAAAACTATAACTCCCAGCATGCCTGGACAGCCTTTGGCTGTGCGGGCATGCTGAGAGTTGTAGTTTTGAAACAGCTGGAGGCACACTGGTTGGGAAACACTGATCTAAGGGCTTATGCACACGGCCGTGCCGTTTTTTGCGGTCCGCAAATTGCAGATCCGCAAAAAGATAGGTACCGCCTGCGTGCCTTCCGCAATTTGCGGAACGGAACAGGAGGCCCATTATAGAGGTGCCTGTTCTTGTCCGCAAAACGGACCAAAATAGGACATGTCTCATAATTTTTGCAGGGCCACGGAACGGAGCTACGGATGCGGACAGCACACAGAGTGCTGTTCGCATCTTTTGCGGACCCATTGAAATGGACGGTTCTGTATAGGGACCGTATACGGAATAAAAATATGGTCCGTATACGGAACGCAAAAAACGTTTGTGTGCATGAGCCCTAAGTCTGTTGTGTAATTCTGTCATCTGAACGGCAGTATCTAATCCTATCATGTGTTTTACTTTCAGCTGAACTGTATCTAATCCTATGAGACGTGATACTTTCAGCTGGACTGCTGTATCTAAGCCTATGATGTGCGATACTGTCTGCAGAAATTCTGTATCTAATCCTATTGTGTGTGATACTGTCCTGAACTGCTGTATCTAATCCTATCTTGTGTGGACTGCTGTATCTAATCCTATCTTGTGTGGACTGCTGTGTCTAATCCTATCTTGTGTGGACTGCTGTATCTAATCCTATCTTGTGTAGACTGCTGTATCTAATCCTATCTTGTGTGGACTGCTGTGTCTAATCCTATCTTGTGTGGACTGCTGTATCTAATCCTATCTTGTGTAGACTGCTGTATCTAATCCTATCTTGTGTGGACTGCTGTATCTAAGCCTATGATGTGCGATACTGTCTGCAGAAATTCTGTATCTAATCCTATCCTGTGTGAACCGCTGTATCTAATCCTATGGTGTGGGATACATCTGAAGCTAGCTCAGTGTACTGGAACCCCCGGCAGGCAGCTGTTATCGGGGGGCTCTCCGTGTATCTCAGCCATTGTGATGTCCATGGACAGAAGCTGCCGGGGTCTAGTGCTTCTCTGCTGCGGCTAGTGGAGGGGATCCCGAGCAGGAGGACCCCCTACATTACCCGTATGTCCTAAGAGATCTTATACAAGGCTGACCTCCCCTTTAAAGGGGTTGCCCACAAGAAACACGTGTCCCCACTGGTCAGACAATCCTCTAGAGAACCCCTTTAATACAGATGGTCCCCGGTGAGAAGGTGCACGGTTCAGGTGTCTTCTATGGGTGCTGCTCCTTGTGTGTGGTATGTAGGACCTCACCCCGACTCTCCTTCAGCCCCGGGGCTTAGAACACGCCCCTGACACAGCGGCCGCCACGTGAAGCCACGCTACCCTATAGTATATATATATATATATATAGAGCCGTACGTGTGTCCCGATATATGAAAAGATAGTTCTACTGAGATCTGCATCAAGAAATCCTATTAAAGGGGGATTCCGATCTCTCAGATTGATGGTATCACTAGGATGTGCATCATCAATGCCCGATAGATGAGGGTTCCACCTCTAGGACCTGCTCCTATGTCCAGAATGGGGCCCCCAAAATACCGGAGAGCCTTCTGCGCATCCATTCATTGCTACGGGAGTTCCAAAAAATAGAGGAGCGAGCGCGCTTGGCTGTTTTGGGAACTCCCACAGCGGTGAATGGAGAGCGCCCTGCGCATGCACAACCACCGCTCCATTCACTGCTTCACTTCAGGCTCCTGTTCTGGTGATAGGAGCGCTTTGCAGAGGTGGGAATATGGACAGGTCCGATACCGGGGAAGGTAACAGGCGCCCGACAGGCCCTAAAGGGCTTTTCCAGTTTCACGTAACTAAAGCTTAATTGTAACATATAATGGAAAGTTCTGCAGTTTTCTCATAGACTTTACCTTTCGATTCCTCACCATTTTCAAGACCTCTGCCTGCTGTCAGCGAATGGGAACTTTCTTGTCTATATTCAGAACCTGAAAACTGGTACAGGCCTAATGAGCGCTTGCTACAATTGTGTCCAGTGTGGACAGTCCGGACTCCAGACTGATACATTGTAACAAACTACCAGGGCAGGACAGAGACTTTTCTATCATCTCAGAGCGGTCTGGATACGACTGTAACAAACCCTGTACTGTGAGGAGTATTAGGCTGTCAGCAAGGAATGTTTTCACTCATGGGAAGCAAGCAGAGATCTTGAAATGGTGAGGAATGGGAATGGATATTTTTCCGTATTGGAGCATTGCAGATTTGGTCTCCATTCACTGCATTTCTCAGGATTGCTGATGGTCCCATATTATAGTCCTGGGGTCATAAATAGAGATGGCCTGGCGGTTCGCCCGGCGGACGTTTTGCGTCAAACTTTGACCCATGACACATCCATCAGGTGGTACAGGACAGCCAATTGAGACATTGCAGCACATGGACATACCCCCTACCTTATAAATAAACCTGATCTGGCCGCCATTTTATATTCAGTGTTTTGCCAGTGTAGGGAGAGGTTGCTGTGTGGAGCAGGGACAGGCTGTTAGGGACACCAAACGCTAGCTAATAGGGCCACAAAAGTCATTTTAAGGACTGGTATTGGTATGCTATCGATAGCTGTGATACACAGAGGGGTGCGATATACTTATACTATACTTTCTAACATAGAAAGTATATTATAGTGAATTTGTATTGTGCAGCAGTTGTGTGTGGTTCTGCTGCGATACCGCAGCTATACAGAGGGACAAGCGCTATTAGAACAACTATTTGCAACGGGTGTGATATACCTGTTGCCCCCCCAAAAACTGATTGAGGGGTGCGATATACCTGCTTCCACAAAATACTGATTGAGGCCTGCGATATACCTGCTTCCACAAAATACTGATTGAGGCCTGCGATATACCTGCTTCCACAAAATTCTGATTGAGGCCTGCGATATACCTGCTTCCACAAAATTCTGATTGAGGCCTGCGATATACCTGCTTCCACAAAATTCTGATTGAGGCCTGCGATATACCTGCTTCCACAGAATATTGAGTAAGGGGTTTAATATACCTGCTGTCACGGTCCCTAAGGTGACTGGTGTCAGGAAATCAAGGAGATTGGCTGAGGGTGGAGGAATCTAACAGCCTCCTTGATTTCTCTTGATTCAGTGTTGATAGGGTTAATGACCACTTCCCTTTTCTCAGCTGTTGCTCAGTGGACAGCACTTCTACCCTTTATAGTCTCACCCCACCCTTCTGACTATGCGGTTGATAGCTTCATTTGGGTTTGGCAGAGCTGGTGTGAGGTCGTCTCTGGTGTTCCTGTTCTTCCATCTCTGCAGAAGTTAAGTGTCGCGTTTGTTTGTATTTGTTATATTCCCTGTTGTTGTTTCTGGGCCTGAGACAGAGACTTCCATTCGTCCATCTGGGGAGGAATGGGTTGTCTCTGGTCCTATACTTATTCCAGGGCCTTATAGGGAAATCAGGGCCTAGGTATCCTGCCTTGAAGGTCTATTCATATTGATAGGTAGTCAGGGCCCGGATTAGGGTTGTCTAGGAGGTGACCTGTTTATTCCCTAGTTTCCAGGCCCAGTTACTGTTCCCCTTCCCTCCTGTGTTCAGTGTGGAGTTTTCCCCCCACACTGAACGTCACATCTGCTTCCACAAAATACTGACTTGAGGGGTGCGATATACCTGCTTCCGCCAAATATTGATTGAGGCCTACGATACACCTGCTTACGCAAAATACTGATTAAGGGGATTGATATACCTGTTTCCACCAAATATTGATTGAGGCCTGTGATATACCTGCTTCTACAAAATACAGATTGAGGGGTGCGATATACCAGCTTCCACAAAATTCTAATTGAGGGTTGCGATATACCTGCTTCCACAAAATACTGATTATGGGGTTTGATATACCTGCTTCCACAAAATACTGATTAAGGGGATTGATATACTGGCTTCCACCAAATACTGATTGAGGCCTACAATATACCTGCTTCCAGAAATACTGCTCTTCTCTAGGGACTTAGGCACAGGGTCATTTTGAAAATGACAGGCAGAGGAAGAGGCAGGCCATTCCGCAGGGGTGGTATGGGTCGGGCAGGTGCACCAGGTCGGAGCATAAGTGAGAAGGTGCATGCGATTACGTCAAAGGACGCACCAGAGTTGGTTAAGTGGCTCACTCAGCCTTCTGCTTCTGCACCCTCCTCACTCTGCTGTGTGCACCCCCAAATACACCACCACCACCATAGCCCCTCCCCTCGAGTCAGAGGAATTATTTTCCCATCCATTCCTAGACCTTACAGATGTGCAGCTATTCTTGGCATCGGATGAGGAAGAGGAGGTAGCAATGGCCGCCACCCAGCGGTCTGACGACAGTACCCAGATCAGCCCAAGGAGGGAGGTCCCCGCTGTTGCTGCCTACTCCAAGATCTCAATTTGACAGTTGGTAAAGTGGTGTGCGACAACGGTGCCAATCTGCTGAACGCGCTGAAACAGGGCAAAATGACACACGTCCTGGACTTAGTCGTCCAGCGATTCGTTGCCAAATACCCTGGGTCCAGGACGTCTCGCGGCAGGGCAGGAAAATCTCTGGCCATTTTAGAAGATCTTACACGGCCATGGCTCGCCTTGCTGACGTTTAGCAGCCACACCACCACCTGCCCGCCAGACGTCTGATTTGTGACAGCCTGACGCGCTGGAACTCCACCTTGTATATGCTTGATAGGCGGCTCCAGCAAAAACGTGCCGTTAATGACTGCCTGTATGAACTCTGCAGCAGGACAGGTTCTGGGAGCTTGGTTTCTTTTCACCGCGCCAGTGGCTGCGCATGCGCGACACATGCAGACTTCTGCGGCCATTTAAAGAGATCACCAAACTGGTCAGTCGCAGCCAGGGCGCCATCAGTGACATCGTACCTTACGCCTCCTTTCTGGAGCGTGCATTGCGTCGTGTCATTGATCACGCCGTCGAGGAGCTGGAGCTGGAAGATGAGGTAGTCACAATGCTGAATGAATTCCCAGGGGGGCTACTCTATCTGAGACAAGTCATCAGGAGTCTGAAGAGGAGTCAGAGGAGGATGGTGGCTGGGCGGAGGAGGAGGAGCAAGAAGAGCAGGCTTTAAACTTTTCTGGGATCCCCGGTGTTGTCTGTGGCTGGGGGGAGGAGACCGAGGACGACATTCTACTGGGCGATGAGCAGGAGCCAGGCCGCTCCACTGCATCCATTTTAGTGAAAATGGGGGCCTTCATGCTCCAGTGTTTGAAGAGGGACCCTCATATGAAAAGCATAAAGGGCAAGGACCAGTACTGGGTGGCAACGTACTTAGACCCCTGGTACAAACACAAAATGGCGGACATGTTACCAGCATCACAGAGGGCTGTCAGAATGCAGCATTTCCAGGCCTTGCTGTGAGAGATGCTGCATTCTTCTGTTGCGGGCGCTGGCAGAGGAATTTCCACCCACAGCGAAACAATTGCGGGTACCAATCCTACCGCGCCTGCAAGTAGAGGGCAGTTTGAAGATGTGTTGGTCACTTCGGATATGAGGTCATTCTTGCAGCCAACCCATCGAGAGCCGCCCTCCGGATCCAGCCTCAGGGAACGCCTAGACCGACAGCTGTCCGACTACATCGAGTTAACGGCCGCGGTGGACACTCTAAGAAGCGAGGAACCCCTGGACTACTGGGTGTGCAGACTTGACCTGTGGCCAGAGCTGGCACAATTTGCCATGGAACTCTTGGCTTGCTCCTCGTCCAGTGTCCTGTCCGAAAGGACGTTCAGCGCCTAGATCAGGACAGTGTGGACTACCTCACATTTCTAACAATGAATGAGGCCTGGATCTCTGAGGAATTCAACACCTGTGACGACCATGTGTAATTGAATTTCCTCGTGCCAGCCCACACATATCCGCCACCACCCAGAACAAAGAATGGTCCTATGTACAGTATATACAGCGGCATAAAAGTTCTTTTCTGTCAAGCGAATGCCTAATTTTTGGGGCCTCTACTCCAGTGGCCTACAGTAAAAAGTTTTATCCAGTGACCGTCTAATATACCTCCAGCCACATCATCACAAGTGGTCTAAAATAAAAAATTTCTAGGCTCCAGCAGAGCACATTTTTGAGAGTTTCCCTTTAAGACGCATAAAAATGTTCCCTGATTAAAATACATATTTTTTGTGGGAATTTGTGCTATTGATCCCCTCTAGTATGTCACTGTCCATGTTGTGGGACTATTTGTGCTCTTCTAGTAAGTATTTGGTGGATGCAAATATGAGCTGAAGGTTTTTCAGGTTCGCCTGCCATTAAAGTGAATAGGTTCCGCTGTGAACGCGCATTCACGAAACATCCCGGCTGATGTTCGTTTATCACTACTCTGGAGTATAATACAGGATGCAACTCAGGATCAGTACAGGATAAGTAATGCATGTACACAGTGACTGCAGCAGCAGAATAGTGAGTGCAGCTCTGGAGTATAATACAGGATGTAACTCAGGATCAGTACAGGATAAGTAATGTATGTACACAGTGACTGCACCAGCAGAATAGTGAGTGCAGCTCTGGGGTATAATACAGGATGTAACTCAGGATCAGTACAGGATAAGTAATGTATGTACACAGTGACTGCAGCAGCAGAATAGTGAGTGCAGCTCTGGATTATAATACAGGATGTAACTCAGGATCAGTACAGGATAAGTAATGTATGTACACAGTGACTGCACCAGCAGAATAGTGAGTGCAGCTCTGGAGTATAATACAGGATGCAACTCAGGATCAGTACAGGATAAGTAATGTATGTGCACAGTGACTGCACCAGCAGAATAGTGAGTGCAGCTCTGGAGTATTATACAGGATGTAACCTTAGGATCAGTACAGGATAAGTAATGTATGTACACAGTGACTGCAGCAGCAGAATAGTGAGTGCAGCTCTGGAGTATAATACAGGATGTAACTCAGGATCAGTACAGGATAAGTAATGTAATGTATGTACACAGTGACTGCACCAGCAGAATAGAGAGTGCAGCTCTGGAGTATAATACAGGATATAACTCAGGATCAGTACAGGATAAGTAATGTATGTACACAGTGACTGCACCAGCAGAATAGTGAGTGCAGCTCTGGAGTATTATACAGGATGTAACCTTAGGATCAGTACAGGATAAGTAATGTAATGTACACAGTGACTGCACCAGCAGAATAGTGAGTGCAGCTCTGGAGTATTATACAGGATGTAACTCAGGATCAGTACAGGATAAGTAATGTAATGTACACAGTGTCTCCACCAGCAGAATAGTGAGTGCAGCTCTGGAGTATAATACAGGATGTAACTCAGGATTAGTACAGGATAAGTAATGTAATGTATGTACACAGTGACTGCACCAGCAGAATAGTGAGTGCAGCTCTGGAGTATTATACAGGATGTAACTCAGGATCAGTACAGGATAAGTAATGTAATGTACACAGTGTCTCCACCAGCAGAATAGTGAGTGCAGCTCTGGAGCATAATACAGGATGTAACTCAGGATCAGTACAGGATAAGTAATGTAATGTACACAGTGTCTCCACCAGCAGAATAGTGAGTGCAGCTCTGGAGTATAATACAGGATGTAACTCAGGATCAGTACAGGATAAGTAATGTATGTGCACAGTGACTGCACCAGCAGAATAGTGAGTGCAGCTCTGGAGTATTATACAGGATGTAACTCAGGATCAGTACAGGATAAGTAATGTATGTACACAGTGACTGCACCAGCAGAATAGTGAGTGCAGCTCTGGAGTATAATACAGGAAGTAACTCAGGATCAGTACAGGATAAGTAATGTAATGTACACAGTGACTGCACCAGCAGAATAGTGAGTGCAGCTCTGGAGTATAATACGTGATGTAGCTCAGGATAATGTGCATATGTGTTGAACACTAATCATACTGCTATCACATAATTGACAATTAGTGAGGTGACGCACTTGCCTTCCTCGTTAGGATACAGTTTATGTATTGCATTATGCGCCTGACGTGTCTGTTGTTGCAGATCTTGGGTGAATCATTGTCTCTGTCTATACAGTGAATACTTGATCCCACACGTGGAAAACAATGTAATAATTGTGCTGATTCTTCTCAGTCACAAGCCCTACATAGAAATGTAATTATCCCTATTGATTAACCCATGTCGGGCAATTATCCGTCATATATCGGAGAGACTTGCATTACTCAGCATAATCAGAGCAGGTCGGAGCAATGTGACTGCGACTACAGCTCACCGGGGTTATTACCCAGCTGCCGAATTCTGCAGTGATGCATCTTCTGCTCCTACAGATTTGCCATTGGGAAAGCTGGGTACGAAGACCCCTGGGAGAAAGCAAGGATTTAAATAGATTTTAACAACTTAAAGGGCATCTGTCAGCAGTTTTGTACATATGTCACTGGCTGACATGTTATATGTGCTCTTGAGAAGGCATCTGTGTTGGTCCCATGTTCATATGCGCCCAAAATTATGTTTTAATATATGGAAATGAGCCTCTAGGAGCAATGGGGGCGTTGCCATTACACTTAGAGGCTCTGCTCTCTCTGCACTTTGATCTACTTTAGAAGTAGTCAGGGCCAGGAGTCATCACATTATCACTACCTGGTCCTGTCAATCAAAGTGAAGGGGGCGCTGTAGTTGCAGAAACAACAGATCCTCTAGGTGTAATGGTAACGCCCCTATTGCTCCCAGAGGCTCATTTGCATATATTAAGACATCCTTTTTTCTCAGCAGTGCGGACACATATGAACATGGGACCAACACAGACGCCTTCAGCTGCCAAGTGCACATGTAACAGGTCAGCCAGCGACATAGGGACAAAACTGCTGACAGATGCCCTTTAAGTTGTGGGGGTGTAGTCACCAATTGCTACCATACTGCGGTTTTGCTGCAGTTTTTCAAACATCTCTGTTCCTCTCAGTGAATGAGAGCATTATTTTTTTACATCCACATTTTAAAAATCTGATACAGGCCTAATACTTTTTGCAGCTGAGGGTTTGTTACAGTTCAATCTATCCTAGACAGTTCTCTCTGGGCTGACATCATCAGGACAAATCTCTACCCTGTCCAGATTGTTTGCTACAATGTATCGGTGCAGGAAAAATATATCAGTCTGGAGTCCAGACTGTTTTGCTTTTGGACTCAATTGTGACAAATATGAGGTCCAGACTGTTGGGTAAACCGAAATGTGCCCACTCAGTGACAGCAAGCAGAAATCATGAGAATAGTAAATTATTGATACACAAAATATACACTGATAAATCATTAAATCTGAAAAACCTCTTTAAAAATTTAGTCCAACCATTAGTCTGGCAGCAGAAAGTATTGATGGCTGTCATATTGCTTTATAGTGGAGAGAAATAATGGCGCCTCTTACATGGAAATCTGGCAGTTCTTGTAATTTAAAATTTTACCTGGAAACCATCAATAAGCTGCTGTTTATGGATCCTGGCTTCTACAACATATTCCTATTTGAAGCAGTAACGGTTCCTATTAATCTAGCAGAGTTGGGGAAGGCTGAGTAATGAAATATAACACATTATATGCAAAAATGTTCTAATTGAGATGTGTACGATAGTGTGTTCGCTCCCCTTCACTGAATTTGTTTATATGGACAGAACACATAAAACTACATACGTTTCATTATCATTTTGAAATAATCATATTAATGGGATAGGAGTAAACTATAAAGTGAGTGCAGGTCCCTTTAAATGGTATGAAATTCCCTTGCGCTCATCTGACAGGAAACACAGTATAGTAAAATCCATTTATCTTGGAAGACTTCTTGTAATTGTGTTAAGACAGTTCTGTAAAAGCCGTCGTCTGCTCTAAAAGTGCTCACTTAGCTTTTACTGGGGTGTAAATAAGATTCCAAAAATAGGGTTATAGCTGTTGTGGTGTTATCAGGATCACTTCTCAGGGTGCAGAACAGGTTACATACCCTCCTTACCTTGAAAGGAAATTTACTTCTAAAATACTGCTCCTATGTACAGGAATATAACTACTATAATACTGCTCCTATGTACAAGAATAGAACTACTATAATACTGCTCCTATGTACAAGAATATAACTACTATAATACTGCTCCTATATACAAGAATATAACTACTATAATACTGCCTCCTATGTACAAGAATATAACTACTATAATACTGCCCCTATGTACAAGAATATAACTACTATAATACTGCTCCTATGTACAAGAATATAACTACTATAATACTGCTCCTATGTACAAGAATATAACTACTATAATACTGCTCCTATATACAAGAATATAACTACTATAATACTGCTCCTATATACAAGAATATAACTACTATAATACTGCCTCCTATGTACAAGAATATAACTACTATAATACTGCCCCTATGTACAAGAATATAACTACTATAATACTGCTCCTATGTACAAGAATATAACTACTATAATACTGCTCCTATGTACAAGAATATAACTACTATAATACTGCTCCTATGTACAAGAATATAACTACTATAATACTGCTCCTATATACAAGAATATAACTACTATAATACTGCTCCTATGTACAAGAATATAACTACTATAATACTGCTCCTATGTACAAGAATATAACTACTATAATACTGCTCCTATATACAAGAATATAACTACTATAATACTGCTCCTATGTACAAGAATATAACTACTATAATACTGCTCCTATGTACAAGAATATAACTACTATAATACTGCTCCTATGTACAAGAATATAACTACTATAATACTGCTCCTATATACAAGAATATAACTACTATAATACTGCTCCTATGTACAAGAATATAACTACTATAATACTGCTCCTATGTACAAGAATATAACTACTATAATACTGCTCCTATATACAAGAATATAACTACTATAATACTGCCTCCTATGTACAAGAATATAACTACTATAATACTGCCCCTATGTACAAGAATATAACTACTATAATACTGCTCCTATGTACAAGAATATAACTACTATAATACTGGGGTTAAAAGCAGAGTGTGCTTGGCATGCATGCTGTACCTGCGCTCCCTGGACTTTATGTGGCTGTCATGGCCCATAAAAGGTAGGAACTAGTGTTAGGGACCACTCATGAAGGCGGCCTTGACGCGGCGAGTGGCTTATTACGCTTTGGCCAAAATGTACACCAATGCCTTATTCAACATCCAGCATAAAGGCAAGGCAGAGTGCTGGTTGCAGTGTGCGATTGCATTCTGTGTTTTTACATTTATATTTCTATTTCGCCATAGCAATCTGCACCTGCTAGGGGTTGTGCGGGCTGAAATTTTCCATATTTTTCTCTTTGTAGTACGTATTGGAGGCGTGGCGATCTCCAAGCAGTCAAGCACACCTGTCCAGAATCTGCCCCCTGGAGGCTGGTTTTAAAGTCAGTATAAAACTGAGTCTGCTTATACAGCACCTACCAGTAACCATTAGGTTCCAGGAGAAGTATAAAGTGGGCTCAGCATGCATGTGAGTACTTGCATCCCTGGATCCGATGAAAGCTGTAATGGCACCGGACGGGGTTAAAAGCAGAGTGTGCTTGGCATGCATGCTGTACCTGCGCTCCCTGGACTTTATGTGGCTGTCATGGCCCATAAAAGGTAGGAACTAGTGTTAGGGACCACTCATGAAGGCGGCCTTGACGCGGCGAGTGGCTTATTACGCTTTGGCCAAAATGTACACCAATGCCTTATTCAACATCCAGCATAAAGGCAAGGCAGAGTGCTGGTTGCAGTGTGCGATTGCATTCTGTGTTTTTACTATAATACTGCCTCCTATGTACAAGAATATAACTACTATAATACTGCTCCTGTGTACAAGAATATAACTACTATAATACTGCTCCTATGTACAAGGATATAACTACTATAATACTGCTCCTATGTACAAGAATATAACTACTATAATACTGCTCCTATGTACAAGACTATAACTACTATATTACTGCTCCTATGTAGAAGAATATAACTACTATAATACTGCTCCTATATACAAGAATATAACTACTATAATACTGCTCCTATGTACAAAAATATAACTACTATAATACTGCTCCTATGTACAAGAATATAACTACTATAATACTGCTCCTATGTACAAGAATATAACTACTATAATACTGCTCCTATGTACAAGAATATAACTACTATATAACTACTATAATACTGTGACTGGCATTATTAAGTCACAGTGTTATTCGGGCACTGTCTGGATAATATCCAGTGCGTGACAAGGTAAGGCTACTTTCACACTTGCGTTCGGGGCTCCGCTTGTGAGTTCTGTTTGAAGGCTCTCACAAGCGGCCCCGAACGGATCCGTCCAGCCCTAATGCATTCTGAGTAGATGCGGATCCGCTCAGAATGCATCAGTCTGGCACCGTCTGTCCTCCGCTCCGCTCAGAATGCCTCAGTCTGGCTCCGTTTCGCCTCCGCTCCGCTCAGCAGGCGGACACCCGAACGCTACTTGCAGCGTTTTCTTGTCCGCCTGGCCGTGCAGAGCCAAACGGATCCGTCCAGACTTACAATGTAAGTCAATGGGGATGGATCCGTTTGACGTTGACACAATATGGTGCAATTTCAAACGGATCCGTCCCCATTGACTTACAATGTAAAGTCTGGACTGACTAACAATTAGACTTAGACTTTTTTCTAAAATATAATGCAGACTGATCCGTTCTGAACGGATCCCATCGTTTGCATTATAGGAGCGGATCCGTCTGTGCAGATACCAGACGGATCCGCTCCGAACGCAAGTGTGAAAGTAGCCTTATGTGGGCTCTGAATGAGAGTGTTATTGGGGCAATAGTGGTACTGGTAATGCCATGGGAAATTTACTGCCTCTGTCCATGTTACACAGGCCCTGAATGAGACACGAGCGTAATGGCTCAGTACCTGTATTGCGGACTGTAAACGGTGGGTCTGCAATATACGGGCACTGGCCGCGTGCTCTCCGTGCTGCGGATAGGTCCGCGATCTGCCACATACGACTTCCCCTATCTTTTGCAGAGCGGAGGTACGGATCAGAAGCCCATGGGAGCACTACGAAGTTCTTCTGTGGGCTTTCTGGTCTGTGCCTCTGCACCGCAAAAAGATCGAGCCTGTTCTATCTATGGCTGCATGTTGCAGATCGCGGACACATTCAAGTTAAAGGGTTGGGCATGGACTGTGACTGGCGATGCTCTGAGGGCACTGAATGTATCTGTCGCTATTAGTGACCTCTACTTTATATCACACAAGTGCAGTGCTGAGGACCTACAGAAGCTGTCTGTCTATCTGTCTATCTATCTATCTATCTATCTATCTATCTATCTCATATCTATCTATCTCCTATCTATCTATCTGTCTATCTGTCTATCTATCTATCTATCTATCTATCTATCTATCTATCTATCTATCTATCTCATATCTATCTATCTATCTATCTATCTATCTATCTGTTCCTGCTCTTATAATGACACTGTACTATTATACTCAGTAGCTGTAGACAGTGCCATACTGCAGATTAGTGGACCAGTGCGCCCTCTGCTGGTGTTCTGTGGAATTCCCTGGATTTTTTTTTTACCTTTTTTTTCCCCCTAACATATTAAATTGTAGGAGAGTCTGGGTGCTCAACAGAAGGTGCCCGTTTTTCGGACTGGAGAAGGTCTCAAAGATCAGACATTTTGCCATATATAATTCCTGGGATAACCTCGCAGGATGATATGGATTTCAACAATTCCTTTTTTCTCTGGATTGTCCTGTGAGACCAGAGCTATTTCATGTCTGATACACTGTGCCGGTAGCTGCAGCCGCACAACACTGCTTGTATTTTCGCAGCCCGGCCATCACAGTGTCTACATATGACCAGAAGACAGAGCTGAGCTTATTCATCTGACTGCTGCTGATGTGCGGTGGGCAGTGCAGACCCCTTTACAGCTCGTCCAAATGTTCCTCCCTGGGCACCCATAGGTGCCCTCAGTGTCGGACTGGGGTACCTAGGGCCCACCAGTAAAAAAAAATTTGAGGGCCCACTGTACGGATACATTCAAATATAATAAATAATCTAACAAGTTTTTTATGTGAGCATAGGCTGGTGGAGGTGCTGGACATTGAATATATGTACGTAGTGCAGTAAATCTGCTGTGTTATGTTCTACTTGTGCAGGAGGTGGGAGAATAGGGGCCCACATTGCTCAGGGGCCCACCGGGGGATTCCCCTGTACCCCTGTGGGCCAGTCCGAGCCTGGTTGCCCTGATTCCCCCCAAATGTCTGAACAGTGCCACTAAAATGAAAGCCATAGTGTCACATTGTGTCAGCTGCATTAACGGGCACAGATCTCCAATAGTGACAGCCACAGTGACCTTATAATGACATCCGCAGTAACGTCATGACGGGCACAGTGCCCCCATAACGATGGCTGCAGTAACATCATGACGGGCACAGTGCCCCCATAACGATGGCGGCAGTAACATCATGACGGGCACAGTGCCCCCATAACGATGGCTACAGTAACGTCATGACGGGCACAGTTCCCCCATAACGATGGCTGCAGTAACGTCATGACGGGCACAGTGCGCCCATAACGATGGCCGTAGTAACGTCATGACGGGCACAGTGCCCCCATAACGATGGCCGTAGTAACGTCATGACGGGCACAGTGCCCCCATAACGATGGCTGCAGTAACATCATGACGGGCACAGTGCCCCCATAACGATGGCTACAGTAACGTCATGACGGGCACAGTTCCCCCATAACGATGGCTGCAGTAACGTCATGACGGGCACAGTGCCCCCATAACGATGGCCGTAGTAACGTCATGACGGGCACAGTGCCCCCATAACGATGGCCGTAGTAACGTCATGATGGGCACAGTGCCCCCATAACGATGGCCGCTGTAACGTCATGACAGGCACAGTGCCCCCATAAAGATGGCCGTAGTAACGTCATGACGGGCACAGTGCCCCCATAACGATGGCTGCAGTAACGTCATGACGGACACAGTGCCCCCATAATGATGGCTGCAGTAACGTCATGACGGGCACAGTGCCCCCATAATGATGGCCGCAGTAACGTCATAACGGGCACAGTGCCCCCATAATGATGGCCACAGTAACGTCATGACGGGCACAGTGCCTACGGTGCCCTTATAATGACATCTGCATAGGGACAGTCACTATACCATCAAGGCACAGTGCCATATAATGACAGCCACAGTGTCCTCTACCAGTGACAGTACCATTCAGCCCACACAACAAGAAAGGTCCTTGAACTGGACCAGCCATGATGCCTCCTCCTCTACTATTCTCCCCAATGCCAGAAAGTGGCGTATCAGCAGCAGTGAGTGTCTTCTAACATGTTGCTGCCCGTTCCTGCATGGAGGGTGACATGTCCAGAGGGTGCGACTCATTGCCCCCGTTGGCCCCTGATGCCTCCTGGGTGTGAAGAAGACAAGTCTGCTCTGCTGGAAGATGGGGAAGTCTGTGCCAGGTTTCAGGAGTCTCCAGGACATTTAGGCATCATCATGGTGTCCAGGGGTCTAACAATAAAAAGCTGGACCCCATAGCAAACCATTGAATGCCCCCCTCTCCAGCAATGAGCATTTACCAGCTCTGTCTGGGTTGTCCAAATATTTAAACATCCCCTATCCACATAAGTGTCTGAATGGTGGCCGTCTAACTGCTGGGACCTCAGCCGTCCACAAGAACAGGGGTCCGGTGTCCGCTCTTCTGAATGGGCAACCCCGTATGAATAAAGGAGCAGTCGAGCATGCGTGCTGCCACTCCATTCATCTCTATGGGACTGATGGGGATAGTAAAGTATGGCGCTTGGCTATTGCCAGCATTCCCACGCATGCTCGACTGCTGCTCCATTCATAATGGGGAACATGGGACCCCTGATCTTGTGATTAGTGGGGGTCCTGTGGATAGGGGATAAGGTTAAATCTTGAGACAACTCCTTTAAGGCAAGTTAATCGCTAGACCCCTGAATTCATTAGACCCCAAACTGGACCCCCCGACCCAAGACCCCTAAATGTATTGGACTCAAGACCCCTTAGATATCAGACCCCAGACTAGACTGTCAATTATAAGACCCCTAAATTTATTGGACTTAAGACCTCTTCATTTCCAGACCCCAGACTAGACTCAATTATCAGACCAGACAAAACTAAAAAATCAGCCCCCGACCAGATACTTACCCGTCTCTCGGTCCTCACTGAAACTTCTGGGGGGACATTTACTAAGAACGGTGATTTAGACGCTGGTCTTAGTCCATGTCTGCTGGCGCTTAATGCACCTAAGGTACGTATAGGCGCTGACCGTGCAACTTGCTTAAATCTACACCATCTTCCTTGCCGGCTTAGATTTAAGTAAAAACACTGGCGTAGTGTCGGCCGACCCTCCCCTTTTTCCGAGACCTTGGAAAAGTCGTAGATTCGGCCACTAATCTGCTTTGTGACTGAATCTGCGACACAAGTAAGTCAAAAAGTTGTGTACTTTGCATAATAAAGGGCCCCCTTGGTGTTGGGCCGTTGTATCTGCCGCAGCACACAACCTTCTGACATTGGCCAGAATCTGGACATGTTGTGCCAGGTCGGGTGGGCTCAGGCCTCCTGGGGCTCCGGGCCCTATAGCAGGCGCTATCCTGAATTTTGCTTAGTAAATTTCCCACGATGAGAGGTCTGGGGAAACTGTTAAAAATTCTCTTTACTTATGTTTTTTTTTTGCTCACAGATGATTGCCTAGGCCGATACATTGTAACAATGTTCACCTGTGTGAGTAGAACTAGTTCAGGTTTTTAGTCTCTTAAAGGGGTTGTCCGCTTTTTTTTTTTTTTTTTTTTTATATATTGATGACCTATCCTCAGGGTAGGTCCTTAAAATCAGACGAGGATAGGTCATCAATATAAAAATATATATATATATAAAAAAAAAAAAAAGGACAACCCCCTGAAAAACCTGAACTAGTCCTGCTCACACAGCTAAAAACATTGTAAAATAGTTGGTTTACATTCACTGACAACAAGCAGAAAATGGTAAGTAAAACTCAAAAGAGTACTGTATATTATAGTATTATACTACAGAACTAATGCTACAGGATGTGGTCCACTGTTGATGTGTGTAAGACAGCATACATCCACAAGAGGGCGCTGTTATACAGGGAGACTACAATAGGAAGGGCAGCTGTGGGTGAATCCAATGGGATTTAAACTGTGAAACATCCGAATCTCTCGGCTTTTAAGGGTCCTTATTCCAATTCTATCATAATGACACAGATCATAATAGTATAGGAGTATAATATGGGTATATAATGTATTACATTAATTTATATTGTTCCCCTAAATGGCACCAAAACTGAGGTCAGTAATATAAAAAACTATTGCTTCCTGGAAACCATCAACAAGCTGAAGCTGACTGATCTGTAAAAGCGCTTTATACAGATCTATAATGGTGTCCTACTGTGAGAAATGCTGTGGAGCTGATCAGTTCATCAGTAACTTAAAGGGAATCGGTCACCATCATTTTGGACTATTATCTTCAGTAATATATGAGTGGCGCTGCCCATAAGGAGTCCAGTCATTATTTTTACTTTTATACTGCCCCCCATTCCCCCACTGTCATCTCTAAAACCTGCACGGAAATACATTGCCTGGACTCCTTTACATGCGCACAGGAGTCCTCTCCATTGTGTTAGCACAGCAGTCCGGACTGTGTATTTCAGTGCAGCGCTGAGAGCTGACAGCGGGGGAACAGGGGGCAGGAGGGAAGTAAAAATAGTGACTCCTTATCTGCAGCAGTATATATGTAGTACGCAGTGCGTCTTATAAAGCGAATATTAGTGAGTGCTTCCAATATGGAAGCAGGAGGCGGAGGGAACGATAAGTGAAGCGCTGTACTTCTCCCTGTGTACCCTGTCAAGACGAAGTGCGCGCACTGTGACCTGAAGCTGCACACAAGTGACAGTGCAACGCGCGCCCTGAGAAAACCAGGGAATGTGGCCACCAGCCCTGGAGAGTAGCGGTGGAGCAGGAGAGGTCTGAGAGGAGAGATCTGATATGGGGGTCTGATCTGAGGATCTGATATGGGGGTCTGATCTGAGGATCTGATATGAGGGTCTGATCTAAGGATCTGATAAGGGGGTCTGAGAGGAGAGATCTGATATGGGGTCTGATCTGAGGATCTGATATGGGGGTCTGAGAGGAGAGATCTGATATGGGGGTCTGATCTGAGGATCTGATATGGGGGTCTGATCTAAGGATCTGATAAGGGGGTCTGAGAGGAGAGATCTGATATGGGGTCTGATCTGAGGATCTGATATGGGGGTCTGATCTGAGGATCTGATATGGGGGTCTGATCTGAGGATCTGATATGAGGGTCTGATCTAAGGATCTGATAAGGGGGTCTGATCTGAGGATCTGATAAGGGGGTCTGATCTGAGGATCTGATAAGGGGGTCTGATCTGAGGATCTGATATGGGGGTCTGATCTGAGGATCTGATAAGGGGGTCTGATCTGAGGATCTGATATGGGGGTCTGATCTGAGGATCTGATAAGGGGGTCTGATCTGAGGATCTGATATGGGGGTCTGATCTGAGGATCTGATATGGGGGTCTGATCTGAGGATCTGATATGGGGGTCTGATCTGAGGATTTGATATGGGGGTCTGATCTGAAAGGTATTTTTGTACCAGCGCACAATAGAAGGGGGTCTGATCTGAGGATCTGATAAGGGGGTCTGATCTGAGTATCTGATATGGGGGTATGATCTGAGGATCTGATATGGGGGTATGATCTGAGGATCTGATAAGGGGGTCTGATCTGAGGATCTGATATGGGGGTCTGATTTGAGGATCTGATAAGGGGGTCTGATCTGAGGATCTGATATAGGGGTCTGATCTGAGGATCTGATATGGGGGTCTGATCTGAAAGATATTTTTGTACCAGTGCACAATATAAGGCCTCTTTCACACGACCGTTTTTTTTTTCCGTTTTGCGGGCCGTTTTTTGCGGTCCGTATACGGAACTATTCATTTCAATGGTTCCGCCAAAAAAACGGAATGTGTTCCGTATGCATTCCGTTTCCGTATTTCCGTTTTTCCGTTCCGTTGAAAGATAGAACATGTCCTATATTTGGCCGCAAATCACGTTCCGTGGCTCCATTAAAGTCTATGGGTCCGCAAAAAAACGGAATGCATACGGAAATGCATCCGTATGTCTTCCGTATCCGTTCCGTTTTTTGCGGAACCATCTATTGAAAATGTTATGCCCAGCCCAATTTTTTATATGAAATTACTGTATACTGTATTTGCCATACGGAAAAACGGAACGGAACAACGGAACGGAAACGGAACCACAACGGAAGCAAAAAACGGAACAACGGATCCGTGAAAAACGGACCGCAAAACACTGAAATAGACATACTGTCGTGTGAAAGAGGCCTAAGGGGGTATTTGTGTACTGCTGCACAATATAAAGGGGTGTTTTTTGCACTGGTGCACATTAAAAGGGGTTATTTTTGTTTTGGCACATATTAGGGGACATTTTTCTACTGGCACACATTATAAGGAGAAGTATTGGTACTGGGGGGCTATAAGTAACATGATTACTAGTATGGGCACAATGGGGACATTATTACTATTGGGGGCACTGTCAACCCTATGCACTCTGGCATATAATTATTTCTATTGGTGGGACTTTGGGGGGCACCCTGGCACAGTATCAGCTTAGCACTATTATTTTTGGGGGGACATTATTGTTACACTATTAGTGTTGGACACTATTTGCTGGGTGCAGTTATTTCTTAGGGCACTGTGTGCCAATAATTATTGAAGGGAGCACTATCTGCGTGGTACTAGTGTTTTCAGAGGGTCTTTGTCACCGCGACTTCTGTGAGAAGGTCTGGCAGACGTTCTTCTCTATCTCTTGTATGATGTTCTTTGTTTTGGTTTCACTTTCTCATCTCCTTTCCTTCTGCCAGGTGTCACTTATTTAGACATAATCGCCTTCCTTTATATTCCCTCCCATACTGCCTCACTTTGCGGTTTATACTACTTCCTGGATGAAGTGTTCACTGCTGGAGGCTGCGTCTGCTGTTTGCTCAGATAAGTCCTTTACTTTATTGTGTTTGCTTGCTGGCTTGATTCTAGGTGACCCTGACTCCCTCCGTATTAAGTGCAGGTGGTGGCCCCTCACTGTAGGGTTTTCAGGTGTCACACAGGCTTAGGTACGTGGGCATGCAATCGTCTACCATCGAGACCCTTGTATGTGCATAGCAGTCAGGGAGAGCTCTTAGAGTTTTATAGGGCTCACCTAATAGCTCCTTAGTTTGGGATCAAGCCAGTCGCTCGTTTATTTATAAGTTCCAGCTATCTGCAAATCTCACCCATGACAGTCTTTTTGTGCAGTATAGTAATGGGGAGCACAGCAGGCACAGTATTGGGGTGTTCAGAAGGTGGGAGGATGATGGAAAAGTAGGAAACTAAGATGTCTGTTTGTCCAACTCTGCAGAGACGAAAGAAGCCATCATGGCGGTCTGGTCCGAACGGAGAAGATGAGGAAAGAGAACATCTACATCAGAGGAGACATCACTGGATATAAAAGGTATGTGGCGCTGTATTACCCTGTATATTGGTAGTGCTGTATGTCATCTTCTCCAAGTATGTCTTCAACAGTAGGGCTGGAGGGAAGGGGTTAGTTTTAGAATTTAGCATAGTGGGGTGTTGTTTGTTGTTTTTATTTTACCTCAGGCAGCAGAAAGGCTAGGTGCACCCCTGCTCCTTGCCACAAAGGGAGGGGGACGGGAGGATGGGGGGAGGGGGGGCAAGCTGAACTCATGTACCAGGGCCCTTGAGCCATTAGCGCCCCTGAATGTTGATGGTTTCTAGAAAAACACAATTTCCTACATGATCTAGAGTAGAAACGGAAAAAATTCCTGAAAACCTCATCAAATGCAATAAAGATAAGTGCTGAATAATGCATCCGCTGAATTTTCATCCAATCTTTGTCAGGTGGAGTTTTTTTTACTGTTAACCTCCACCCAAGGCCTCTTTCACACTACCGTTTTTTTTCTTCATTTTGCAGGCTGTTTTCTGCGTTCCGTATACGGTCCGTATACGGAACCATTCAGTTCAATGAACGTACTCCGTATGCATTCCCTTTCCGTATTTCCGTTTTTCCGTTCCGTTGAAAGATAGAACATGTCCAATTATTGCCCGCAAATCACGTTCCGTGGCTCCATTCAAGTCAATAGGTCCGCAAAAAAAACAAAAAACACACACGGAAATGCATCCATATGTCTTCCGTATCCGTTCCGTTTTTTGCGGAACCATCTATTGAAAATGTTATGCCCAGCCCAATTTTTTCTATGTAATTACTATATACTGCATATGCCCTATGGAAAAACGGAACGGAAATGGAAACACAACGGAAACAAAAAAACGGAACAACAGATCCGTGAAAAATGGACACTGAGGTAGCCATACAGTAGTGTGAAAGAGGTTGTTATCTTGAGCTCATGCCACTGCCGATTTCATAGACAGTGCAACGCCCTAAACCCATTCATCTCTGCTCATTCTAAACAAGGGCCTATTCGCTTTAGGGTCCATTCACACGTCCTCAAAATGGATCCGCATCCGTTCTGCAATTTTGCGGAACGGGTGCAGACCCATTCATTTTCAATGGGGCCGGAATGTGCTGTCCGCATCCACATTTGCGGATCCGCACTTCCGCATCCGTGCTTCCGTTTCCGCCAAAAAATAGAACATGTCCTATTCTTGTCCGCAATTGCGGACAAGAACAGGCATATTCTATTAGTGCCGGCAATGTGCGGTCCGCAAAATAGGTTGCGGATGTGTGAATGGAGCCTTATGAGACCGAGCCATCCATAGAGTGCCACAGCCACTCTGTCCAGGAAAGCAGTGGTCATGGACTCCTTTGAGGTGATCTATGACATGTCTGCCTTTCCCCTTTAAGATGTCATATTTCGGCAGATTCTACAAGTATTACTCAGCTGATATTTGTGCTGTTTTGCTGCAGTGTCCCCCAGACAGCGAGGATCCGTGCAATGTTCTCTTCTGAAGGCCAAGTCCTTTGTTACGGACCAGAATACAGAAACAAAGGAGCGAACCGAGCTGAGGTTGAGCTCCTCCATACAGACAGATTGTCACTTCCGGAGAGAAGGTGTCTGCTGCTGAACAACACGTAGAAGGTGACTCTACGGTGGCAGGAGGCGATCTGCAGCGCCTGCGCTGGATCTGCCATGTAACAGTGTCTATAACACAACCAAAGTGGATAATGGTTAATTGTGGCGTCCAATAAAAATTCACAAACAATAGCAGTGGCCTCGTCAGATTCCTAATACTTAGGCTACTTTCACACCTGCGTTCGGTGCGGATCCGTCTTGTATCTGCACAGACGGATCCGCACCTATAATGCAAACGCTTGTATCCGTTCAGAACGGATCCGTTTGCATTATTCTTAAAAAAAAAAAAAGTCTAAGTCAAAATGGATCCAATTGAAAGTCAATGGGGGACGGATCCATTTTCAACTGCACCATATTGTGTCAGTGAAAACGGATCCGTCCCCATTGACTTACATTGTAAGTCAGGACGGATCCGTTTGGCTCCGCATCGCCAGGCGGACACCAAGACGCTACAAGCTGCATTTTAGTGTAGAGCGTAATGGAGGCTGAACGGAGGCAAACTGATGCATTCTGAGCGAATCCTTATCCATTCAGAATGCATTGGGGGCTGAACTGATCCGTTTTCGATGCTTGTGAGAGCCCTGAACGGATCTCACAAACGGAATTCAAAATGGCAGTGTGAAAGTAGACTTAGGCCTAGTTCACATGAACATATGGCTTTTATAGTTTTTTGCGGTCCGTTTTTCACAGGTCCGTTGTTCCGTTTTTGAGTTCCGTTGTGTTTCCATTTCCTTTTTGTTTTTCCGTTCCGTTTTTCCGTATGCAATGTACAGTATACAGTAATTACATAGAAAAAATTGGGCTGGGCATAACATTTTCAATAGATGGTTCAGAAAAAACGGAACGGATACGGAGGACATACGGATGCATTTCCGTATGTGTTCAGTTTTTTTTGCGGACTTATTGACTTGAATGGAGCCACGGAAAGTGATTTGCTGCCAAATATAGGACATGTTCTAGCTTTCAACGGAACGGAAAAACAGAAATACGGAAACGGAATGCATACGGAGTACATTCCGTTTTTTTTGCGGAACCATTGAAATGAATGGTTCCGTATACGGACCGTATACGGAATGCAAAAAAACGGCCCGTACACTCGCAAAAAAAACGTTCGTGTGAACTAGGCCTTAAAGGGGTTCAGCAAGTGGCGTTTAGGGTCCATTCACACGTCCGTCATTTGGGTCCGCATTTGTTCCGCAATTTGCGGACCCATTCACTTTCAATGGGGCTGGAACAGATGCAAATCCACATTTCCTGGATCCGCATCCGTTTTTTCAGGATCCGCATCCGTTTTTTCGGGATCCGCAATTTCGTTCCTGAAAAAAACAGAACATGTCCTATTCTTGTCCGCAATTGCGGACCAGAAAAGGCATTTTCTATTAGTGTCTGTGATGTGCGGTCCACAAATTGCGGATCGCACATTGCAGGTGTCAGTGTTTTGCGGATCCACAAAACACTTACGGACGTGTGAATGGACCCTTATCATGTAGAGAAAGTTAATACAAGGCACGTACTAATGTATTGTGACTGTCCATATTGCTTCTTTTGCAGGCTTAATTCTTTTTTCCATCACATTATACACTGATCGTTTCCATGGTTACGACCACCCTGCAATCCATCAGCGGTGGTCGTGCTTGCACACTGTAGAAAAAAGTACCAGCCTACGTGAGCTCCCACTTTTTGTGATTGCGTACAAGAACGGACACCACTGATGGATTGCAGGGTGGTCGTAACCATGGAAACGATCAGTGTATAATGTGATGGAAAAATAAATCCAGCCAGCAAAGGAAGCAATATTGATGATAATAATACATTAGTAAGTGCCTTGTAGTAACTTTCTCTACATGATAAATACCATTTGCTGAAGTGAGACGACCCCTTTAGGCCTGAGCAACTCTTTACGCTCAGGTAGCAGAGCACTCGCCCTGATAAGGGCCACCCATCTGAGCTGTCCCTAGTGGTTCCTAGGACTCCAAGCTGGGCCCTATTCACAAGGGTCCCGGCTCTGTGTGGGGATCAATAGGAACGCACAGCAGTACAGTCCCAAGTGTCTAGCTCTGTCCCAGGGGTGAGGCCACCACTACTGTATATGTCCGAAACCTGTACAGACCAAATACTTCTCAAAGCTGATGGTTTGTTACAGTTGTATCTCATGTAGACAATACCCTGGACTCCATTGTAGCAAATTATCAGGACGGGTGAGAAATTTGTGCTGCTGATGCGTTTAGGATCACAAAAGATGACGAGAACTGGATATGACTGTAACAAAGCCTCAGCTCTGTGAGTAGAGTTTGCAGTTTTTGAATGTCCATAATGTTTCCATTCACTGGCAGCAAGCAAAGAATTTGAAAATAAAAATCTAAGTGAAATGACGCAAGGTACCAGGACTTTCGGCTGCTGTTAACTGGCGCTGGGGACATCGTGATATAAATAAGGCTTCTTTCACACTTCACATTCACCGCTATTAAAATCGGTCAATGGGGACAAAACTGAACGGGACAAAACGGAGTGCACCAGAATGCATTCTGTTCCGTTTGGTTGCGTTCCCAGGACGCACACAAAAGCACAGCAAGCAGCGTTTTTGAGTGAGTCCTGGGATGCGGAGCAAAACGGAACCGTCGTGACTCATAATGCAAGTCAATGGGGACGGATGCATTTTCTCGGACACAATAGAAAGCAGATCCGTCATGGCAATTTTAAAGATAATACAACCGGATCCGTTCATAACGGTTGTATTATCGCGACGGAAGCGTTTTTGCTGAACCATGACGGATCCAGCAAAAACACTGGTGTGAAAGTAGCCTAAGGGCTTGTTCACACGAACGTTTATTGCGTTCCGTATACGGGCCGTTTATTGCGTTCCGTATACGGGCCGTTTATTGCATTCCGTATACGGTCTATATACAGAACCATTCATTTCAATGGGTCCCCCCAAAAAATGGAATGTACTCCGTGAGCATTCTGTTTCCGTATGTCCGCATTTCCGTTCCGCTAGATTTTGAGTCTTGTCCTATTCTTGTCCGCAAATCACAGTCCCTGGCTCCATTTAAGTCAATGGGTCCGCAAAAAAAACGGAACACATACAGAAATGCATCCGTATGTCTTCTGTATCTGTTCCGTTCTATTGAAAATGTTATGCCCAGCCCAATTTTTTCTATGTAATTGCTGTATACTGTATAGGCCATACGGAAACACAACGGAAACAAAAAACGGAACAACGGACCCGCAAAACACTGAAAAAGCCATATGGTCGTGTGAAAGAGGCGTAAGACTGTGCAGAAACCTCACCTCTTGCCAGGTTGGGTGTCCCGTCCTGTGAAGAATAAGCCTGAATTATAGGATAAAGGTCACTCTTCTTAAAAATCCCTCATCAATAATTTTTTATTTTATATTTATTTAAATTTGAATTGTTTACATTTTTAATGTACTGTTTATTTTCATTTTATTTCATTGTGTTTTATTTTCTACTTTTAATTATTTATTTATTTTTGCGATTTCCTTACTTACAGCACAGTGATACTTTTGTCACTGATCGTCGATGATGCACACGTGTCCTGTGGCCTCTCTGCGTGTACCATGTGTTTGCCCTGTGATCTCCTCCATGTCACATGAAGACATTACCGGCCCCTTCACCCTTCATTAGACAAATCCCTACAACCATAAATGTGCCCTATGGGATATAGAGAGCAGATACATGTGTAACACAGGAAGAGCCCCGCGTGTTTCCTGGAGCCCTAGATAAAGCCATTGCTCTGAAACCAAGGGATGTATATATATGGACAACGTGCAAACATTACAGAATATTGTGCATTTGTGCTACAAAGTTTATCTTTTGCCTCATCTGTCTATAGAACATTTTCCTAGAAGCATTGGTGATCCTTCAGGGGGTCTTGGGACCCCTTGAGACAGGTCGGGATAGCAGCAGCTTCCTTCTCAGCTCTATATTTGGAGGATAAAGAACATTGCACGCCAACGCCAAAGCCTCGTCTCAACTTTGAAGCCTGGCGGAGGGAGCATTGAGGTTTGGGGCTGGTGAAAGGGGCATTGTGGTTTGGGAAATTACGGAGTAGGCATCATGGTTGGGGCTGCTGGAGAGGGCATTGTGATTTGGGGCTGGTGGAACAACGGTCACTCGTATAGTGTATTACTGTAGTGCAGCAGCGACATGAAGCGCGTGGCGTCATAGCAACCAATGACGCCGTGCGCTCCTGCTCTGAACAGGAATCCAGCCCGGCACACCACGGGGACCGTTCTCGGCCGCGGAAAACGGCCGTGTGCATTCGGCCTAACTGATCAAATAAGTGAAGTGTGAACTCAGCCTGAGGCCCTCTTGCACACGACTGTGTGTCCCCCGTGGCCGTATTGCAGCACGCATACGGCGGGTCCGCAATACACTGGACACCGGCCGTGTGCATTCCACATCACGGATGCGGACCCATTCACTTGAATGGGTCCGCAAATCTGGAGATGCGGTGCGGAACGGAACGATGGCACGGAAGCACTACAGAGTGCTTCTGTGGTGTTCCGTTTCGCAAAAAGATAGAACTTGTCCTATCTTTTCGCAGAACGGACATATCGCGGACCCCATTCAAGTGAATGGGGTCGCGATCCGCATGCGGCCGGCCCACGGTTAGTGCCCGTGCATTGCGGGCACAGGCAGCACACATTGGTGTGCAAGAGGACTTATGGCTCATGCACACGAACGTATTTTCCTTCCATGTCCGTTCCGTTTAGTGTTTTCTTGCGTCCGCAAAATGGGTCCGCAAAAAAAAACCTGAAATTACTCTGTGTGCATTCCATTTCCGTATGTCCATTCCGCAAAGAATAGAACATGTCCTATTATTGTCTGCATTACGGAGAAGGATAGGACTGTTCTATTAGGGGCCGGCTGTACCGTTCCAAAAAATACGGAACGCACACGGACGTCACCCATATTTTTTGCAGATCTGTTTTTTGCGGAAAGCAAAATACATACGGTCATGTGCATGAGCCCTTAGGCTAAATAATTGCAGAAATCCAGGCTATCAATCACATATCTGTCTGTCTGTCTCATTTCTGTCTGTCTCATATCTGTCTGTCTGTCTCATATCTGTCTGTCTCATATCTGTCTGTCTCATATCTTGTCTGTCTCATATCTGTCTGTCTGTCTCATATCTGTCTGTCTGTCTCATATCTGTCTATCTATCTATCAAGGCAAAAAAGGCAGTAAACTGCAAATATACAAAACGTTTATTAAGGCAGACATGTCAGGTTTTTGGCATAATAGTCACACAACGTGCCAACTGCAACTTTTTTGAAATATTTCTGCAACATTTAGGCCTCGTCCACATTTCCGTGTCAGTGAGACATCCGTGAAAAAAGCGTACGTGTTTCACCTGTGAAGATGTCCTTGAAGGATCCGTGGTTGTGTCCGTTTTTTTTACCCTCCGTGTGTCATCCATAATTCACTGACGTTGCTCAGCTGAAAATTAATTTCCAAAAAATTTCCTATCAGTCTTCAGTGAAAAACGTACACGCCATGGATGCCATCTTTACTAGATGCTTCTCACATTGGATGCTTTGCTACAGTTGTATCCAGCCTGATGTAAAGACGTCAGCAGCGCCAATCTCCCTCCTGTTCTGATAATTTGTTACAATGTATCAGAATTCAGGCTGCTTAGTTCACAGACTGGATACAATTGTAGCAAAGCCTCCGCCGTGATCAGTATTAGGTTAGGATGAGTTTTAATGCTCTAGATATGAAGGAGTAGGACCCAGATCACTGTTAGACATGAACGTGTGCGCCCCGTGGTCGTGCTGCAGCACCGTCCGTGGGGCAGCCGCAGCGGATCGTGGACCCATTCACTTCAATGGGTCCGCGATCCGGCCGTTCTGCAAAAAGATAGGACATGTTCTATCTTTTTGCGGAACCAAAGTACGGGACGAAACCCCATGGAAGCACTCCGTAGTGCTCCCGTAGGGTTCCGTTCCGTGTTTCCGTTCCGCACCATTCCGCATCTCCGGATTTGCAGACCCATTGAAGTGAATGGGTCCGCATCCGTGATGCGGAATGGCCAAAGAACGGCGCCCGTGTATTGCGGATCCGCAAATGCGGTCCGCAATACGGCAACGGGAAGCACACGTTGCCTTAGCAAACAAAGATCTTGAAAATGGTGAGAAATTGAAATGCAAAGTGTATTACAAGTGATTAAAGGGGTTTTCCGAGTGTTGTATCTAATCGGTGGGGGTCATGTGTGTGAGGAGGCACTCCTCCGGGGGTGGGTGCCGGCCTTCAGACCCCAACCAATTTATTTTATTTATATTTCTATATATATTTATTTTATCATTTATATAAAAACATCTCCTGTTCAGTGTAACATTACAGGGTTAATTTGACAGACTGGTGACCAGTGCGTGCATTGAACATCTGTGTATGGGTGCTGCTATTGGCTTGTTGTCACTTGCTATTTTTAAAAACCTTCATTTTATGCAAATATGGTCATTTGAGGTAAAAAATGAGACGTCTTCCCTTCTGTTGCTGGGTGCAGCTGCAACCACATTAAGAGAAGATCCTAAATAAAGCCCCGGAGCCCAGATTTCTTTGGGTAGGTGGCCCCCTGTGTGTGCAGGCACCATGCTATAAATACCTGCATGCACCTGCCTGCTGCCAACAGGATGTGATGATTAAATATATGCTGGGCATCTCAGGATGGCATGGAAGCGGGGGAGGATGCAGCATTTCTAAAGCCGCTCGTCCCTGTGATCCGACATAAAACTGCAGAGCAGCTTACTGTAGGAGAATGGGGCCAATGTGAGAATTGATATGGAGCCCAGTGGTTTCTAGCGTTCCGTAGGGCATCCGTTTTTTTTTACTGATCCATTGTAATAATGCCTATCCTTGTCCGCAAACTAGAAAAAAATAGGACACTATTTTTTTTTGCGGAGCAACGGAACAGATATACAGATGCGGACAGCACACGGACCTATTGAAATGAATGGGTTTGCATCCTATCTGCAAAAAAAAACGGATCGGACACTGAAACAAAATACGGTCGTGTGCATGAGGCCTTAGGCAAGAGGGGGAAATATATGGTATAAATGTCATTATGGTAGGACACCCCACTCTGGTATACGGTATAGATGTCATTATGGTAGGACCCCCACTCTGGTATACGGTATAGATGTCATTATGGTAGGACCCCCACTCTGGTATACGGTATAGATGTCATTATGGTAGGACCCCCACTCTGGTATACGGTATAGATGTCATTATGGTAGGACCCCCACTCTGGTATATGGTATAGATGTCATTATGGTAGGACCCCCACTCTGGTATACGGTATAGATGTCATTATGGTAGGACCCCCACTCTGGTATACGGTATAGATGTCATTATGGTAGGACCCCCCACTCTGGTATATGGTATAGATGTCATTATGGTAGGACCCCCACTCTGGTATATGGTATAGATGTCATTATGGTAGGACCCCCACTCTGGTATACGGTATAGATGTCATTATGGTAGGACCCCCACTCTGGTATATGGTATAGATGTCATTATGGTAGGACCTCCACTCTGGTATATGGTATAAATGTCATTATGGTAGGACCCCCACTCTGGTATACGGTATAGATGTCATTATGGTAGGACCCCCACTCTGGTATACGGTATAGATGTCATTATGGTAGGACCCCCACTCTGGTATACGGTATAGATGTCATTATGGTAGGACCCCCACTCTGGTATATGGTATAGATGTCATTATGGTAGGACCCCCACTCTGGTATATGGTATAGATGTCATTATGGTAGGACCCCCACTCTGGTATATGGTATAGATGTCATTATGGTAGGACCCCCACTCTGGTATATGGTATAGATGTCATTATGGTAGGACCCCCACTCTGGTATATGGTATAGATGTCATTATGGTAGGACCCCCACTCTGGTATACGGTATAGATGTCATTATGGTAGGACCCCCATTCTGGTATATGGTATAGATGTCATTATGGTAGGACCCCCACTCTGGTATACGGTATAGATGTCATTATGGTAGGACCCCCACTCTGGTATACGGTA
Organism: Bufo gargarizans; assembly: GCF_014858855.1. NCBI lineage: Eukaryota > Metazoa > Chordata > Amphibia > Anura > Bufonidae > Bufo > Bufo gargarizans. The sequence goes on along the minus strand of NC_058090.1, from coordinate 13,248,899 downwards.
TAGATGTCATTATGGTAGGACCCCCATTCTGGTATATGGCATAGATGTCATTATGGTAGGACCCCCACTCTGGTATACGGTATAGATGTCATTATGGTAGGACCCCCACTCTGGTATATGGTATAGATGTCATTATGGTAGGACCCCCACTCTGGTATATGGTATAGATGTCATTATGGTAGGACCCCCACTCTGGTATATGGTATAGATGTCATTATGGTAGGACCCCCACTCTGGTATATGGTATAGATGTCATTATGGTAGGACCCCCACTCCGGTATATGGTATAGATGTCATTATGGTAGGACCCCCATTCTGGTATATGGTATAGATGTCATTATGGTAGGACCCCCACTCTGGTATATGGTATAGATGTAATTATGGTAGGACCCCCCCACTCTGGTATATGGTATAGATGTCATTATGGTAGGACCCCCACTCTGGTATACGGTATTGATGTCATTATGGTAGGACCCCCATTCTGGTATATGGTATAGATGTCATTATGGTAGGACCCCCACTCTGGTATATGGTATAGATGTCATTATGGTAGGACCCCCACTCTGGTATATGGTATAGATGTCATTATGGTAGGACCCCCACTCTGGTATATGGTATAGATGTCATTATGGTAGGACCCCCATTCTGGTATATGGTATAGATGTCATTATGGTAGGACCCCCCACTCAGGTATATGGTATAGATGTCATTATGGTAGGACCCCCACTCTGGTATATGGTATAGATGTCATTATGGTAGGACCCCCCACTCAGGTATATGGTATAGATGTCATTATGGTAGGACCCCCACTCTGGTATATGGTATAGATGTCATTATGGTAGGACCCCCACTCTGGTATATGGTATAGATGTCATTATGGTAGGACCCCCACTCTGGTATATGGTATAGATGTCATTATGGTAGGACCCCCACTCTGGTAGCCAGAGCAGAGAGCTGAGGACCCTAACCCTATGTATTACATGGCCAGGAAGGTACCCATTTGAATGGCTGGCTTGTAATACTACAGTTGCCCTGTAGAGGCCGCTATAGATTTTTTTTTTTTGCTAGGAGTTAAATAAACCGGACCCAGGGCGAGGAGACTTAAAGAGCACCTGTCACCAGGATCAACCCTATTAAACCAAGCATACTGCCCGATTAAAATAATACCTGCCTTGTGAAAATCGGTTGGGCCGTTTCGGAGAAAAAAAAGTCTTTAACTCTTGATGAAAATGAAAGCTTTGTTGGCACTGAGGGGCGTGACCAACATTGGAAAGCTGAGGTGCATGCCCCGCCCATCAGTGCACTGAAGCCCTCATTTGCATAAAGGGTTACAAGTTTTTTGTTTGTTTTTTTAGTTTCTTGGGAATACTGCAACCCTTTTTCACAAGACAGGTCTCATTCTGATCAGCAGGATCAACCCTGCCAGGCAGCATTCCAGATTTAATTGGGTTGATCCTGTAGACAGCTATGTATTCTATGGGATCAACCCAATTAATGGACAGCAGTAATGCGTTTTCAATAGTCCATGCTGGTCCTTTTAATTCCACCTGAGCTGGGGACGGTTTGGCGCAGAAGCGATATGCAAATAGCGCGTCCGCCTGCGGTGACACAGGACGTAGCATTGCATGATCCGGTCTATCTTCATGACTCTTCTCTTCCAGCTTGTCCCCTCGTTTGCAATGCAAAATTCTCTTTGACTGGCGCATAAACAAATAATAGGAGAGGATGAGGAAGACGACCGGACCTGTGAATGAATCTCCCCGCTATGTTTCTTAAAGGGGAACTCCACCTGGTCTTCTGACATCATATAGGCAGGTCAGATCCCTTCACCTCCGCTGATCACTGGTATCAGGCACTGGAGCACCACAGCTCCGTACACTAAGGCCTCTTGCACACGACCGTATGGCTTTTTCATTATTTTGCAGTCCGCAAAAAACAGATCCGCAAAAAATACAGATGATGTCCTTGTGCATTCCGTTTTTTTGCGGAATGGAACAGCTGGCCCCTGAGAGAACAGTCCTATCCTTGTCCGTTATGCGGACAATAATAGGACGTGTTCTATTTTTGAACGGAACACAAAAACGGAAATACGGTAACGGAAGGCATACGGAGTACCTTGCGTTTTTTTGCGGATCCATTGAAATGAATGGTTCCGTATAGAGTCCTTATACGGAACGCAAAAAAACGGAACGGAAACGGAAAAAAATAATGTTCGCGTACAAGAGGCCTAATGGCCATGTCTGGTTACTGCAGCTCTGCTCCCATTTAAAAAGGGCTTGTCCAGGATTAGAAAAAAATGACTCCTTTCTTCCAAAAACAGCACCACACCCTGTCCATAGGTTGTGTTCGGTATTGCAGTTCTGCCCCATTGGCTCCAGTGGAGCTGAGTGGCAATATCAAACACAACCTGTGGACGGGGGTGGCTTTTTTTTAAGGAAGAAAGCATCCATGTTTTTTAATCCAGGACAAGCCCTTTAAGTGTTTGGATCACAAGGCCACCAATTGGGGGCGGAATGATTTATTCAGCTCTGATTGGACTAAATTTGCCTTAATAGAGTTAGTGACAAAGCAAAAGGCATACACTGCATGGAGGCAGAGCACGCAACTGGCATTGAGCTGCTTTCCCTGATCCTGACATAGTGAATCCATATCAAGTGAATTTCCTGCAACAGCCACTAGGAGGAGCTGACCTCATAGAGATTTATACAGCTCCTGATGGGTTCTATTGTAGCGGTAGAGATTCATATGTACTGAGCTCCCCCTAGTGGTGGCTGCAGGCCCAAAAATATATAAAAGCCACAGTAAGGCCCCTTTCACACGGGCGAGTATTCCGCGCGGGTGCAATGCGTGAGTTGAACGCATTGCACCCGCACTGAATCCCGACCCTTTCATTTCTATGGGGCTGTGCACATGAGCGGTGATTTTCACGCATCACTTGTGTGTTGCGTGAAAATCGCAGCATGCTCTATTTTGTGCGTTTTTCACGTAACGCAGGCCCCAGAGAAGTAAATGGGGCTGCGTGAAAATCGCATAGCATCCGCAAGCAAGTGCGGATGCGGTGCGATTTTCACGCACGTTTGCTAAGAGACGATCAGGATGGGGACCCGATCTTTATTATTTTCCCTTATAACATGGTTATAGGGGAAAATAATAGTAGTCTTAAAACAGAATACATAGTACAATAGGGCTGGAGGGGTTAAAAAACAATAATAGTAATTTAACTGGCCTGTTCGCGCAGCCCGGCTTCTCTTCTGTCTTCATCTGTGAGGAAAAGGACCTGTGGTGACGTCACTGCGCTCATCACATGGTCCATCACCATGGTGCTGGACTATGTGATGGACCATGTGATGAGCGCAATGACGTCACCACAGGTCCTTTTCCTCACAGATGAAGACAGAAGAGAAGCCGGGCTGCGTAAACAAGTGGATTAGGGTGATTTAAATTTTATTTTATTTTTATTAACCCCTCCAGCGCTATTTTACTATGCATTCTGTATTCAGAATGCTATTATTTTCCCTTATAACAATTGTACCTTTTTTGTGGCAGTTTACAATTCTGCCGTCTGCCTAATTAGCATAGATATCCTGCTAAGAGTGCTGTAAAATTAGACATTTTTGCACAAACACTAGTAGGTTTGTGTTTGGTGGCGTTTTGAAGCGGTTCCTGCTTCGTTCCCCAGATTGCTTCGCTCTCTAATCACAGCTTTGTTCCTGACGATGTGTTCCCGGAGCGTCACTCAGCGCTGACACCGTCTATCGGAAAGGCTATGATAATACCTGGCGACGCCATTTCTGGGTCGGTATTTTAAGCAGGCTGTTATTTTTTCCCGAGGTGAAAGTGTCAACAAATGGCAGGAAGCAATGAGGTGGCGACGCGCCAGGCTCCGGGATTTACAAAACATTCAGCTTTATACAAAATCCATCTGGATACAATGGCAGCCGTTCCCTCCAGCACATTCCGCCATCTCCTCCTCTGGGGCTCAGAGGCTGCAGGGCTTAAAGGGGGTGTTCAGGATCTTAAAATCGCTGTACACGCAATACATAGGGAAGTTTTACGCTGCGTTTTGCAGGGTCCATGTGCTGCATGCACTGGGAAAGCTCCTGGCATAATCCACCAGCCACCGTTCACCCAAAGGAGGGCAACATGGTTTGATTTTCGCATCTTTCTGGTCATAGTTTTTCCTGTATGGAATTGTGCATCCAGTAAAAAAAGTGTCTAGTGTGTGGCAAGCATGTTATTTATTTTTTATTTATTTTTACAGTAGGAGCCAATGAGTGACGGACGGCATTGTATCTTCCAACTCGCTGGGCATTGCAAGATGCAGCGCTCTTACCAATCCCCGGCCGCTCCTGTAGTTCCTCCGTGCACATTCCTGTGCCGTCCAGGTGTCCCTACTGGGGCTCATTGCCAGCTACAGGCACCTGAGGTGTTTTTGCAATGTGTGGCACATCGGTGGGCACAGAGGAACAAGACTGGCAGAGGACTCATGAGACTTGCAGTGAGGAGTGGCGCAACTAAGGTGAATATACTCCACAAATTCTAGGATATGCCACCAATGTCAGATAGGTGCAGGTCCCACTTCTGGGACTTATCGGTAGAGCGGAGCCGCCAAAGTTCGGAAGAGCGACCCGCCCTGCATTTATTTCTATGGGAGCTCTGAAATGAGCTGAGCTGCGCTTGGCTGTTTTCTGTAGTCCCATAGAAATGAATGGGAAGAGCAGAGCGCGAGTGCGGCCACCGCTCCATTCACTTCTATGGATCAGCCGGAAATTGCCGAGGCCAGCTTGGTTACTTTCGGCGCTCCTATAGAAATGAATGGAAGCTAGCTGCACGTGCGCTCCTCTTCTGTTTGGGAGCTTCGTTCTAGAGACAGGTGCAGGTCCCAGAGGTAAGACCCACACCGTTTAGACATTGGAGGCATATTCTAGTGATATGCCACCAATGCTTGATATGACACAATCCCTTTACTAGATCTTCTTACTGGAAGTGCTCCATGGGAAAACCATAAGCAAAGAGGTGTCTCTAGAGAAAAGAGAACCATCTCGCTAGCGCCACCTCTTGGACGTGGCTCCCTACGAGTCAAAATCCAACTTTTCAGGCTACTTTCACACTAGCGGCAGGACGGATTCGACAGGCTGTTCACCCTGTCGGATCCATCCTGCAGCTATTTCACCGCCGCTCCGTCCCCATTGACTATAATGGGGACGTGGGCGGAGCTCCGGCGCAGCGCGAAAGGCCGCCGGACTAAAAGTACTGCATGTCCGACTTTTTAGTCCAGCGGCCTCTCACCGCGAACTGCCGTGCTGCGACGGAGCTCCGCCCCGTCCCCCATATAGTCAATGGGGGCGGAGTGGCGGTCCGGTGGCACGGCGAAATAGCGGCAGGACAGATCCGACAGGACATCCCTAATGTCCAAGAAAGCAGTCCACACTGAAGACCATAAAGCAGGTAAGCCTCAGCTGCAGGTGGAAAATTGGTTAATCTTTATAAAGCAGTGGCCCCTTTAAATAAGCTGCTACAATAACTACAGCTCCTCAGTTCTGCTGATTGACACATTGTTGCAGGAGTATGGATACAGTGTCACTATAAGGAATGGATTTTATTTATGGGAAAGGTTACATTTACATCACAATGCCGCCTGAAATTACCGTTCTCAGCATCTGGCACACAGGTTCAATGCGGCCATTGTAAACCCTGAACAGTTGATGAAGGAGCTATTTTTGGGGGGAGGAGTTGGGGGGGGGGGTTATTTGTGAAATAAACACAAGTGATAAATATATAGCGAAGCATAAACCAAATCAGTACCTATTGGATAGAATTGTATATTCAAGGTTTAGATGGGCAAACAATTCAGTGCTCACACAAAAATAACCCCTCGTGGTATGAGCCAGCAACTACAGCAGGGGCGTGGCCAGAAGAGCTTAAGGTCACACCCCTGCAGTGCTGAAATCAAATGATTGGATGACTTTATAGGAGGCACATAGGCTACAGGTGCACATAGGAAACGTTTGGGGTTTGATTTGGAGTTCGCTTTTTCATAAATAAAAGAAAAGCAGCAGCCCGCGCTGACAGGGTTCTTTCGCAAAAAATTAATTCTGGCTACAAGATGGTGCAATTACACCCCACATCCAGGGGCAAGAAAGGCAGAAATTATGTGTTTGCATGTAGACTCTACTGATATGCCAGTCCACACTTCTGGTGGACTCAAGGATCTTAGGCTCCATTCACACGTCCGTAGAATGGGTTCCGCATCCGTTCCACAATTATGCGGAACCAGTGCGGACCCATTCATTCTCCATGGGCCCGGAAGAGATGCGGACAGCACACAGTCTGCGGTCCGCATACGCATTTCCGGAACGCGCCCCCGATCTTCTGGTCCGCAGCTCTGGAAGAAAAATATAGCATGTCCTATTCTTGTGCGCAATTACAGACAAGAATAGGCAGCTCTATGGGGGTGCCGGCCGGGGGTATTGCGGATCCTTCAGCCCCGAACTTCCGGGCCGCGGCTCTGCCAAAAAATAGAACATGTCCTATTCTTGTCTGCAATTGCAGACAAAAATAGGCAGCTCTATGGGGGGTGCCGGCCGGGTGTATTGCGGATCCGCAATGCACTACGGACGTCTGAATGGAGCCTTAGGCTGAGCTTACACTTCAGTTATTTCCATCAGTTATTGTGAACTAAAACCAGGTGCGGGTCTAAAACACAGAACAGGAGGACATCTTTCCATTATACCTGATCTCTGAGCAGGCTTCACTACTGGTTTTCGCTCACAATAACTGACCAAATAACTGATGTGTGAACTCAGCCTAACTATTTCTCTTGGGTCTGAGAAGGTCCAATGGTCCTTCTATTATATTAAAGGACACCACTATAATGAATGGCGCAAGAAGCTTGAGGGCCCCTTCCCAGAGAATCCAGAATCATTAAAGTGGTTGTCTGAGATTTTGATATTGATGGCTTATCCTCAGGATCGGTCAATATTAGATTGGTGGGGGTCCGACTCCTGGCCCTCCTGTTGATCAGCTGTTTGAAGAACTGTGGTTCTCCGGAGAGCTTTGCAGCCTTTTCCTAGGCCGGTGACATCACGTTCATTGGTCGCATGGCCTAGGTGCAGCTCAGCCCCCTTCAAGTGAGCGGGGCTGAGCTGCAATACCAAGCACAGCCACTATCCAATAGATGGCGCTGTGCTAGGTAAGCTGCGAGGAGGCCACGATACTCAAAGGGAGCGTTGCAGTCTCCACGAACAGCTGATCGGTGGGGGTGCAAGGTGATGAACGTCCACTTATTTTATATTGATGAGGATAGGTGATCAATATTAAACACCCGGAAAACCCCTTTTAAGTCATAGGTGACTTAACATATTGACATATATACCCATCTCTCCCCTTTGTGGTCTATGTGGTCAGCTGGTGAACCGATTTAGCATCATTGATGTCGTTGATAAAGGATATCATTCCACACTTGGTCCTCTAGGCCCCTCAGAGTTGCGAGAGACGTTCAGGTTTTTTAAAGCAGTTTTCAAAGCCAAAACCAGGAGTGGATTGAAAAAAAAGTGGAGAAGTTGAATCTGTCCTTAGGGGTTGTGCAAGAACAGGAGAGATTTTGGCAAACCTTTCCATTCTGCAGGACCTGCGAAGGGAAGCTTACTTCCTGGGCCTTCTTTTCCCACAGGCCGCGTGACCATGTGACCATTTGTCATGATGCACAGGGAGCGCGACACCGCAGCGGCCTGTGATTGGCTGCGGTGACTTCAAACCGGATGTTGACCAAAGGAGCATCGCAGAACGGGAGAAGGAGGAGAGGGGAGTCGGCTCTGAGAATCACTTCTCTTTGCACGTCCTGGAGAATAGGGGGGGGGGGGGGGGGGGGGGGGGGGGGGGGGGGATTTGCCGACCCCCCCAAATTCTTGCACAACCCCTTTAATACTTTCTCTCCTATAATGACCCGATTTTGGTTTCAAAAAGCCTGAACGTATGGCAGCACCCTTAGAGCGCAGTGACAGCGGTGTATTACAATATACTGTATAATGGTCCCCTTAAAAATAGGTGTGTGGTACAACAGGGGCCAAGAATCTGCATGAAGCGTCTATGGGCCGCTGCCGCTGGGCGTCCTGTCTACAGGAGCGAAAACATAGACTACTGAAGACGCCTTATGCTGAGTCTGACCTCAGAAATGCACCAGGGACGCCGAACGGCCCGCGGAAAGTCTGCGTCTTGGATTTCGGTCTTACAAAAACAAACAGGGGCTTCAATGGAGCAGTTAGAGCGTTTCCCCTACAAGCACCGCCGTGGAGACGTCCTCTTCTGTCAGGCATCTCTCAGCTATATCTGTCTGTGGGAAAGCTGGGTGACAGCCAATAGGACCATCTTCATAGTTCCCATAGGATTCTTAGATGGTCAATCTGCCTAGTCATGGGCATGATTATGGAGATGAGCCCTTCAGGAGTCCGGGAAAGTAGGGTGGAAAGTCCTAGATGGTAACTCTGCCTAGCGAGGTCACAATGTGGGGGGCGAGCGGATCAATATCAGTGCGTGCCTGCGTCGACTTGCCATTCAGTAGTCCGAGAAAGCAGGGCGGCAAGTAATATTGAAATTTTCGGAACGCCCACAGGTTTCCTAGACGGCAAACACGACCAGTTCTGGGCTGTATCGTTATAAAGTAAGGGTATTTGTCATTCAGGGCTCTGAGAAAGCAACGGACAACGGCCTAACTATTTAATGGCCGAACAGAATATTAAAATTGTATTTACTGGAGATTTTCCTTGAGCACCTGCCAGCAGGATCAGCCCTACTAAACTCGGCATACAGCATGGTAGGGTTGATCCTGCTGAGAAAAATTATACCTGTCTTTGTGAGAATCAGTTCTGGCGTTTTCCAACAGGAAAAAAAACAAAACTCATATATTCTTTATGTAAATCAGGGCTTCAGTGCACTGAGAGGTGGGGCCTAACCTCAGCTCAGCCAGTGCTGGCCCCGCCCCTAGGTGCACTGTAGCCTTCATTTGCATAAAGAATAGATTTTTAAATCAGGAACGCTGCAACCGATTTTCACAAGGCGGGTATCATTGTAATCAGCAGGATCAGCCCTACCAGGTTTTGATAGGGTTGATCCTGCTGACAGGTTGCAAACCTCTTAAGGTGGAATATTATAAGCTGTGAGACTTCCCCCCCCCTTCCTGATTAGCTATAATTGTGCGATGTCTTTCTCGTATCCCTGCCATGATCTCTACAAACGACACATCTGCCGCCGCTGGATAATCAACAACATCATAATTGCATCGCATTTACTGACGCTTATCCTCCCGGCTAACGCTGGGGACTTGTCAAATACTCCATCTTCATTATACAAGACGTTGAAACACAATATGGAGGGGGACAGTCCGGGCTTGTCCTGTGTGAATTCACACAATGGCGGCTAATTAAAAGGGGCAGGGCGAAAAAGGAGGCGATTTTTCGTGATGAGATCAGAATTAAAAAAAAAAAGAGAGTGTGGGAAAATAGACATTCATTTTTTTTCTTTTTTTTTTCTTCTTTTTTTCTTGTAAATTCAGTTTATTTTTAAAAATAAAGAAACATTAAAGAAATTATTCATAAGATTTTTGTGTGAACAATGTAGTTATAATCTCTATGGAGAGAAGGGGGCGTCCCCGGAACCTCGGTCCGCCAGGCAGGCAGTGAGCGTATAGTGAGGTTACTCTGCCTGTGAGTATGGGTATGGGGCGTGCCACGGTTTTGCCGTTTGTAAGAACAGGCCCATACCCATCAGTAGTCACGATGGTGGCGGTGGGTCACTGGGGTGCAAAATAAAAGGGTAAAATAATGGGGCATATGTATTGTTTTAAAGGGATTTCCTCAACTATTGGGGATTAGATATATGCCACCTATCTGATTGGCCTGACTTATGTGACACTAGGGTCCATTCACACGTCTGCAAGTGTTTTTCGGTCCACAAATTGCGGATCCGCAAAACACGAACAACGGCCATGTGCGTTCCGCAGCACTATAATAGAAATGCCTATTCTTGTCCACGGCTGCGGACAAGAATAGGACACACTCTATCTTTTTTGCACGGCGGAAGTGCAAATGCGGCCAGCACACTGTGTGCTGTCCGCGTCTTTTGCAGCCCCACTGAAATGAATGGGTGCGCACCGGTTACGCAAAATTGCGGAATGGATGCGGACCTATTTAAGCAGACGTGTAAATGGACCCTAACTGATGCCAAGATAGGGCGGTGATGCTGGGTAATGCACGTTTTTATCTTTTTTATTTATTTTTTTAAACAGCGCCACCCTCAATCAGGCCGTAGATGGAATTGCAAGCAATGCAATGAGAATCCAATCCCAAGACATCTATGTTAATGTAAAGGGTTCCCGCTACAGAGATACATGGATCCAAAAGCATTAGTGAGATGGGGCCCTGATGTTGGATGATACGGTCGGGCTCACATTTCTCATTAGTTCCAAAGGTCTTGTATGAGGTTGAGGGCTACCACTTCTTGTGGTAAAGGGGGCACTGTCATGCTTTAGATATGTGATGATTATGATAACTTTCACAATGCATTGCACTCCTGTATAATTAGATTTGTAAATGCAGCTCTGGATGTGAATGGAGAAGAAAACATCAACATCAGGACGAGTGTCGAAAATTAATTGCACTGTGGCCTACGATTGATTTTATGCAGGTTTATAGTGTCAGAGGGGTATTCCCAGCTCATAAAATGATGATATATCACAGGGATATGCCATCACTTTATGATCGTAGGGGTCCAACCTCTGAGACCCCAATGTTCTGTAAAATGAAAAAGCTGCAGCGATGAATTGAAATGCAGTAATACCAGTATATTATGTGCATGCATTAACTGTCATGACAGATGGAGGATTTGAGGATCAGCACATACGTGAGACGTCACATGTCAAGAAAGTAGTCACTATTAATATAAAAAATGCGCAGATTTTTATTATGTATACATCTGGGCAGACTTATCTGCATAAAAGGGCCATTTATCAGCCGACGTTCCCCCATATGACCTAGAACAGTTGCAGGGTCCTGTCATCCAGAGGATATATTTATAAAACCAAATTTTCAGTACCCTAGGCAATTCAGGTTTAATAGAGGGGTCCCTATTCAGGATCCTTATCTATTAGGGCTCATGCACACAACCGTATGCATTTTGCAGTCTGCAAAATATACGGATGACATCTGTGTGCATTCCGTATTTTGCGGAACGGAACAGCTGGCCTCTAATAGAATAGTGCTATCCTTGTCCGTAATAATAGGACATGTTCTATTTTTTTGCAGATTGGAAATACGGACATACGGAAAACACACGGTTAAACTTCAGGTTTTTTTTGCTGACCCATTGAAATGAATAGTTCCGCCTACGATCCGCAAAAAAAACTGAACGGACATGGAAAGAAAATACGTTTGTGTGCATGAGCCCTTAGTCTTTAGAGGAGGATAGCTACAAAGAGCCCCTAAAGTCTCTGTGCATTATACACATGGCACATTGACCTGAGAAGATTGCAATACTTCATTTCTCCTGCGGTGGTGCTGTAGGGAAATTGAACACTTGCTGGTGGATTCCCCTGCAGATGATTGGTGGAGGTCCTGGCAGCAGAATACAATGGGATCAGCTTATAGTTGGGTAGCCCCCTCTAATAAAAAGGGATTGTAAAAAACAGATTTGTGAAAACTGTGCTAGGAAGAATCTTTGTAATGTTGTTCTGAGAAAAAAACGGACAGGAGCAACATTTAGCGATATTTTCAAGTATATAAAAGGAAGGTAAATGCATCAGCACATATCCGCTGAACATGCAGTTATACATGGTGGAGCATAACTACATATGTGACATGGCTGAGACATGTAACACCCCTCCATCATTATAGATAATAAAAAAATTAATATTATTATTATATATTATAAAGCAAGGTGCTTTATAGCTAAGTTTAGCTTCTGAATAAAGGATAATACATAAATAATAAAAAAATAATATCACTGAAAATAAATAATAATAATAATATATTCTAAAGCAATGTGTCTTATAGCTAAGTGTAGCTTCTGAATATAGGCTATTACATATTTTTATTTTTTTTATAGAATCACTAAAAATAGATACAAAGACATATAGTACTGATAGGAAATCTAGATTTTGAGCCCCGCGGGGGGGGGGGGGGGGGGGGACTGCGAGTGATGATAACGCCTGTAAGGTGCTGCAGAATATCTCGGCGCTATAGAAGTGAGTAAAATAAATAAATAAATAAATGAATAAATAAACAATGAAAAATAAATAAATAAACAACGTATCAATAATATTCATAATGAAAAATTTTTAAGTGTTTATTATGACATAACTAATCCTGATCATGATGTCATTAGTTACTCATTATTATTTGCTGCCTGGTATTATGATATATGACTACATAGATTTCAGACAAATCTGAGTTTGCAGCCTGCAGAATCCTGATCTTCTGTAGCACACAAGTTTTCCAATACGACCTGAGCTGAGCAGCCATCCCCTCTTGAGCAGAGTCGTGCAGTGTGTGGCACCTCCTCTGCTGGTGGTGGGTCCCCCCTGTGGTGCACACAAGCTCCCTCTGCCTGTACTAGTGTGTGCACTCCAGCTCTGCTCAGTCTGTCTCTTCTGTGCTGCTCAGGTCTCCCTCTGTCTCTTCCTCTTCAGATCTCTCTCTGCCTTTCACACACAGTCATTTCTCTCCCACCCCTGACCCAGTAATACAAGCTCTGGAAAGCGCAGAGCACACTGATCGAGGGAAGAAGAAGGAGCAGCAGCAGCAGCAGTGATCCAGGGAAGGAGGCAATTCCAGGACCCCCTACTTCAGGTGAGCACCCCCACCCCATGCTTGTGCAGCTTGCATCTATCATCCAGATCCTGCCTGTGATGTGCATGCTCTGAGCCCGGCTATCTGCTCATCTCTCAGGGCTTCATGTTGCACCAATTGAGTTTCAAGAGGAAGGAAGGAAATGGGTGTTAAAAATAATAATAAAAAAAGAACTTTGACTTGAAGCTGCAGCCTGAGCTGTGGCTGCAGAAAACTCTGGGGCACTGGATCCTACAGGTCCATCTGCCTTGTTGAGATCTCACTTTGGGTGCAATTGGACAGATAAGATCGTTCCCAGGAGTCAGAAAAGGGTTAAGGACAAGCTGTGTGCGATCAGGTAAGGGCTGGTTTATGTCTCCTGGGTTTTGTCATTAGGTGCATAGGGGGGAAATCTATATGGTTGTATAAGGGTTGCTGAGGTGCAATACCTGGTAGTGCAGCTAGGGGGCAGGTGTGTTTTTAATGAGCGCCCCCTGCAGGAATGTCTTGTGTGGGTAACATAACTGCAGATACTGTAAAGTGGATGTTTCTAGGTACAAAATGTCACAATCTGCGATTATTGATATTTTATACAATGCACATAGATGTTATATTCAAAACTGTTTGAACTTGTAATACCGCAAATGGCTGCTAGGAGGCAGAAGTGTTTTCCTTAGTTAGAACTCAGCCAATCAGCTCACATAGAAGGTGCACTTCCTGTTGGCTCCTGATAAGTTGGGACTTGGTTGCAGTACCCAATAATGCATCTAGGGGGCGTCGTTGCCAATAGGGTTTGCTAATTAGCGCCCTCTGCAGGAATGAGCTGGAATTGTTGGACATAACAGAACAGTGAGAGCAGATATCTTGCTTTGATGACAATTTCTATAGAATATTTGGTGAGTGTAGGGATTGATGTTTTATGCAGTAGATCTGGAGATATTCCCTGCACTGTGTGGGTGCATAATCCAGGATTTTCTGGGTTGTATAAATTAGCTCACAAAACCCAGTATTAAATAGAAAGACAGCAGGCACCCTGCAGCACCCCCTTATTTAGTCGCCTTGCTAGATTCTCCTGCTGAACAGTGTATAGATATTCCAGCGCAATGCTTTTAGCATGTATTATATAGCCATATAATATGGGGATGTGATGTAGAAGTATAATATATCTGTATACTATAGCAATGTCCTGTAGGTTAATGGTATGATAATATAATATAGGAGTGTGATATAATGGTATAATATAGCAGTATAGTAAAGCAGCATAATATAGCGGTATCACTTAGCAGTGTAGTATACTGTAGCGGTAATATAATGTTATAATATAGTGATATAATGTATCGGTATAGAGTGTAAGGCCTCATGCACACCACCGTTGTTTTGGTCCGACTGCGGCTCGGATGCGGACCCATTCACTTCAATGGGGCTGCAAAAGATGCGGAGAGCACTCCGTGTGCTGTCCGCATCCGTTGCTCCGTTCCGTGGTCCGCAAAAAAAATATAACCTGTCCTATTCTTGTCCTTTTTTGCGGACAAAAATAGGCAGTTATATTAATGGCTGTCCACGCCGTTATGCAAATTGTTGTACGCACACGGACGCCATCCGTGTTTTGCGGATCTGCAATTTGCGGACCACCAAAACACACAACGGTCGTGTGCATGAGGCCTAACACAATAGTGTAGTACAATAAAGCAGTTTAGTACAGCATTTTGTGCTTGTAAATAATACAAACCCTAGGTGCTGTAGGTGTAGACTGTGAATCCATTTAGGGCTCAGAATTTGGGATTCGGAGGTAATATCTGGGGGTGCTGAATAAAATCAATACTGACGTCATGTGACCAAATCTTATACAGGGGAAACTCGAAAAATTTGAATATCGTGCAAAAGTCCATTTATTTCAGTAATGCAACTTAAAATTAGAATATTGTGAAAGGTTCAATATTCTAGGCTCAAAGTGTCGCCCTCTAGTCAGCTAATTAATCCTTACCCCCTGAGCAAAGGGGACCTGAGATTGTGACTTTGGGGTTTCATTAGCTGTAAGCCATAATCATCCAAATTATAACAAAGGCTTGGAATATCTCGCTCTGCCTGTAATGAGTCTCATGTGTTAGTTTCACCTTTTAAGTTGCATCACTGAAATAAAGGAACTTTGCCCGATATTCTCATTTTTCGAGTTTCACCTGTAGATCCAGACGCTGACATTCTCCTGTTTGATGACAGGTTATTACTTTATCCTGAGGGCGCCCTCACACCCTGTGGATTTTTTATTTATTTTTTTGCAGAATTTCCCGCAACTGAAAATCAGTTCCATTTATTTGAATTTGGCGGCAAGCACCTGGATTTCTGCGAGCCCCATTCAGGTGAATGGAACTGATTTTCAGTCGCGGAAAATTCTGCGACAAAATCTGCAGCGTGTGAATGCACCCTAACACACGGCCTCCTGTTTGGCACTCGGATGCCCTATCACTGCTGAATTAGTGTCCACCACTGCACCCAATTCACAAGCCCGAAAGTGTGCCCAGTAGAGGATGTATTATAGAGGACATTACCTCCCCTTCATCAGCCAAGGCAATGCAAAGCCGATGATATGGGAGAGCAGCTGCAGGCAAATCTAGTTCCCTGCAGCTGCTCTCCTTGGTGCTACTTTCTGAAGGGCTATCAAGATGTGATAAGGGGCATCATGGGCACCCCCGGCTACTTATATTGATTGGGTACAGGTAATGGGTAGAGCAGCCAGAGGGATTTTGATTTCCTTGCAGCAGCTCTCCATTACCCTTAATGGTCTGGTTTGTAAAATGAGATTCAGGTTACAAAATTATTTTAGGTAATTGCCGGCATTGCAGTTCCTCAATAGTCGGCATAATCCAAGCAATTTTTCCTAGTCTGATCTGCTGTTCAGGTGTTTGTGTAAAATCCCTTGTGGAGATGTAACGATGACTATAGTGTCACCCAGCTTTACCAGGAACAGACAGATGTTTATGTCTGGTTTGTCTATAGGTCCTTAAAGGGAATCTCCTGCAAGAATAAAGTCCAGAAATGTGGACCCCTCTAATAGCCAGAACTAATGTGAGTTCCAATGACATCAATGGAGCTGCTTAGGTTGGACCAAAGACCTAATACATGTCTGACCAAGGAGCCCCACCAGAAGCTAGACCAGAAGTCCGCCACAGAACCTGCACTGGGGATTTACACCAGGGGGTGTGCGGTCATCTGATGTAGAAAACAAACAATAAAAAACTGCACTCCCATTAGTGGTGCTCAGATAAAATGTCTGTTCACATGCTGACTGTTTCCAGTAATATCTAGCAGAATAGTGAGTGCAGCTCTGGAGTATAATACAGAATGTAACTCAGGATCAGTACAGGATAAGTAATGTATGTACACAGTGACTGCACCAGCAGAATAGTGAGCGCAGCTCTGAAGTATAATACAGGATGTAACACAGGATCAGTACAGGATAAGTAATGTATGTACACAGTGACTGCACCAGCAGAATAGTGAGTGCAGCTCTGGAGTATAATACAGAATGTAACTCAGGATCAGTACAGGATAAGTAATGTATGTACACAGTGACTGCACCAGCAGAATAGTGAGTGCAGCTCTGGAGTATAATACAGGATGTAACTCAGGATCAGTACAGGATAAGTAATGTATGTACACAGTGACTGCACCAGCAGAATAGTGAGTGCAGCTCTGGAGTATAATACAGGATGTAACTCGGGATCAGTACAGGATAAGTAATGTATGTACACAGTGACTGCACCAGCAGAATAGTGAGTGCAGCTCTGGTGTATAATACAGGATGGAACTCAGGATCAGTACAGGATAAGTAATGTATGTACACAGTGACTGCACCAGCAGAATAGTGAGCGCAGCTCTGGAGTATAATACAGGATGTAACTCAGGATCAGTACAGGAGAAGTAATGTATGTACACAGTGACTGCACCAGCAGAATAGTGAGTGCAGCTCTGGAGTATAATGCAGGATGTAACTCAGGATCAGTACAGGATAAGTAATGTATGTACACAGTGACTGCACCAGCAGAATAGTGAGTGCAGCTCTGGAGTATAATACAGGATGTAGCTCAGGATAAGTAATGTATGTACACAGTGACTCATCTTTTAATGTATATTCTATTTATATATAACCTGTACCATCCTGTTGAAAGTTGGCGCTACCCTTAAGTGCACCATATCAAAAGCAAAGCAATAATCTTCCCTTTATTGGAATCACTAGGTTTTAGTCAGTTGTTGAACCAGCGCTCCGTGCGGCTGACTTCAGTGTCCTATGCGACATACATTTCCCATTTTCTCACGCTCTGTCCTATCTTTGGCATGTGCTTTGTCAGCACAGCGATGTCATATGTATGAGTCTCAGCTCGTCCGTCAGATCTCAGTCCCAGCGAGCAGTGCGCTCGCCCTGTGATAAGGCCACAGATATAAACATTATACGTCTGCAGGATCCCTGTAACTGTGTCCGCTAATAGCTGCTCTGCAGGTAGTTATCATAGGGATAGGTGATAGATGGTATTTATGGGATAACCCCTTTAGGGGCAGGTCTACTTTAGACCACCAAACTACAGCCAAATGTGTCAGCAGGATACATCAAGCTGTTTATGGCAGCCTGTACTGTCTCTGTGGGGCGGCAGGTTCTCAGGACCTCATGCTGTCTGGTTACAGGGAAGTCCCGCTGGGTGATCCCTATAATAGCCCTGTATTAGGAAGCTGCTACATGTGCAATATATGTAACACAGTAACATAGTCTGTAGGCTGAGAAAAGACATCTGTCCATGTACTGCCTAGTCTTCTGCAAAGCTGATTCAGAGGAAGGTGAAAACCGTCAAGTGGTCGACGCCAATTTTCTGCATCTTTGTGGAAAAAAATTCCTTCCCAAATCTGTCAATCAGAATAATACCCCACTAGTAATAGTGACCTCTCCAATACTGACAGTGGCGTCTCTAGCTTTCAGATTTTGGGGGGGGGGGGGGGGGGCACACTGGGGGCCAGGACAAAAGTAGGGGGGGGGGCAGCTATAACAACAATACATTTACACAAGTACGCTTAGAAATGCTGCGATACTTTACCCAATACCTAAAACCGCAACAGGGAAGAAAAGTCCTGCTGTCTGTGGTTTAAAAATAATAATAATCACTCAGATTTCAACATGTCCTAGTTGCCTGTGGATGACACTTTTATAGGGAGGGGGATCTGTGGATGACACATACTGTATATAGCATCTTATGCTATATGTGTCATCCACAGATCCACCCCATCACAGTGTCATCCACAGATCCCCCTCCATAACAGTGTCATCCACAGATCCCCCTCCCTATAACAGTGTCATCCACAGATCCCCCTCCCTATAACAGTGTCATCCACAGATCCCCCTCCCTATAACAGTGTCATCCACAGATCCCCCTCCCTATAACAGTGTCATCTACAGATCCCCCTCCCTATAACAGTGTCATCTACAGATCCCCCTCCCTATAACAGTGTCATCTACAGATCCCCCTCCCTATAACAGTGTCATCTACAGATCCCCCTCCCTATAACAGTGTCATCTACAGATCCCCCTCCCTATAACAGTGTCATCTACAGATCCCCCTCCCTATAACAGTGTCATCTACAGATCCCCCTCCCTATAACAGTGTCATCTACAGATCCCCCTCCCTATAACAGTGTCATCTACAGATCCCCCTCCCTATAACAGTGTCATCTACAGATCCCCCTCCCTATAACAGTGTCATCTACAGATCCCCCTCCCTATAACAGTGTCATCTACAGATCCCCCTCCCTATAACAGTGTCATCTACAGATCCCCCTCCCTATAACAGTGTCATCCCCATTTCCCCCTCCATAACAGTGTCATCCACAGATCCCCCTCCCTATAACAGTGTCATCCACAGATCCCCCTCCCCGCCGCTCACAGGAGTGTACATTTGACATTTCTAAACTGTAATCCATGTCCTGCAGTAACTTTAACTTTAAACCAGTTAGTTGTTACCGAGCGAGTGCTGATTTCTGCAGGTCAGAGCATACAGATTACAGTTTAGAAGAAATGTACACTCCTGGGAGCGGTCCAGACCAGTGGCGGATCCAGAGCCTGGTCTCGGGAGAGGCACTTCCAGATTATTTTCTGTCCGCCGCCACAGAACAAGGGTGCTTATAGAACAGACTACACAGTGTAGAGGTATACTGTATATTGTGGGGCACGGTGTAGAGGTATACTGTATATTGTGGGGCACAGTGTAGAGGTATACTGTATATTGTGGGGCACAGTGTAGAGGTATACTGTATATTGTGGGGCACGGTGTAGAGGTATACTGCATATTGTGGGGCACAGTGTAGAGGTATACTGTATATTGTGTGGCCCAGTGTAGCGGTATACTGTATATTGTGGGGCACGGTGTAGAGGTATACTGTATATTGTGGGGCACAGTGTAGCGGTATACTGTATATTGTGGGGCACAGTGTAGAGGTATACTGTATATTGTGGGGCACGGTGTAGAGGTATACTGCATATTGTGGGGCACAGTGTAGAGGTATACTGTATATTGTGTGGCCCAGTGTAGCGGTATACTGTATATTGTGGGGCACAGTGTAGAGGTATACTGTATATTGTGGGGCACGGTGTAGAGGTATACTGTATATTGTGGGGCACAGTGTAGAGGTATACTGTATATTGTGGGGCACAGTGTAGAGGTATACTGTATATTGTGGGGCACAGTGTAGAGGTATACTGTATATTGTGTCTCACAGTGTAGCGGTATACTGTATATTGTGTGGCACAGTGTAGAGGTATACTGTATATTGTGTGGCCCAGTGTAGCGGTATACTGTATATTGTGGGGCACGGTGTAGAGGTATACTGTATATTGTGGGGCACGGTGTAGAGGTATACTGTATATTGTGGGGCACGGTGTAGAGGTATGCTGTATATTGTGGGGCACAGTGTAGCGGTATACTGTATATTGTGGGGCACAGTGTAGCGGTATACTGTATATTGTGGGGCACAGTGTATCCTATATGTGTATAACATAAACATATTTCACATACAAAACTTACAATTACTTGGCTTGGCCCTTGGGGATCTCGGACGCCACTTCCACATTTTGGTCAGGGGCTCGGCGGAGCTGATGTTGTGCTTTATCCTAATGAGTACTGAATACCACTGAATACTGACCTTTGTGGTACCCCACCAGTAATAGTGACCTCTCTGATACTGACCCCTGTGGTTCCCTACTAGTAATAGTGACCTCTCCAATACTGACCCCTGTGGTACCCCACCAGTAATAGTGACCTCTCCAATACTGACCCCTGTGTTACCCCACCAGTAATATTGACTTCTCCAATACTGACCCCTGTGGTATCCCACCAGTAATAGTGACCTCTCCAATACTGACCCCTGTGGTATCCGACCAGTAATAGTGACCTCTCCAATACTGACCCCTGTAGTATCCCACCAGTAATAGTGACTTCTCCAATGCTGACCCCTGTGGTATCCCACCAGTAATAGTGACCTCTCCAATAATGACGCCTGTAATAGTGACCTCTCCAATACTGACCCCTGTGGTACCCCACCAGTAATATCGACCTCTCCAATACTGACCCTTGTGGTATCCCACCAGTAATAGTGACCTCTCCAATACTGACCCCTGTGGTACCCCACCAGTAATAGTGACTTCTCCAATACTGACCCTTGTGGTATCCCACCAGTAATAGTGACCTCTCCAATACTGACCCCTGTGGTACCCCACCAGTAATAGTGACCTCTCCAATACTGACTCCTGTGGTACCCCACCAGTCATAGTGACCTCTCCAATACTGACCCCTGTGGTACCCCACCAGTAATAGTGACCTCTCCAATACTGACCTTTGTGGTACCCCACCAGTAATAGTGACCTCTCCAATACTGACCTTTGTGGTACCCCACCAGTAATAGTGACCTCTCCGATACTGATCCAGTGCTATCACACTAGTAATAGTGACCTCTCCAATGCTGACCCCTGTGGTATCCCACCAGTAATAGTGACCTTGCCAGTACTGACCCCTGTGGTATCCCACCAGTAATAGTGACCTCTCTAATACTGACCCCTGTGGTATCCCACTAGTAATAGTGACCTCTCCAATACTGACCCCCGTGGTATCCCACTAGTAATAGTGACCTCTCCAATATTGACCCCTGTAATAGTGACCTCTCCAATACTGACCCTTGTGGTATCCCACCAGTAATAGTGACCTCTCAAATACTGACCCTTGTGGTACACCACCAGTAATAGTGACCTCTCCAATACTAACCCTTGTGGTACACCACCAGTAATAGTGACCTCTCCAATACTGACCCCTGTGGTATCCCACCAGTAATAGTGATCTCTCCAATACTGACCCTTGTGGTATCCCACCAGTAATAGTGACCTATCCAATACTGACCCCTGTAGTATCCCACCAGTAATAGTGACCTCTCCAATACTGACCCCTGTGGTATCCCACCAGTAATAGTGACCTCTCCAATACTGACCCCTGTGGTAACTGTTGCACCCTCTGCACTTTTATTGACAGAAAAGGGCAGTGTAAAATCATTACATTTAGCCCTGTCAATCAAAGTGCAGAGGATGCAGCAGTTGCAGAGAGAGCTGAGCCTCTAGGTGTAATGGTAACGCCCCCGTTGCTCCCAGAGGCTCATTTGCATATAATAAAACCTCATATTTCTCAGCAATGCAGCCACATATGAACATGGGACCAACACAGACGCCTTCAGCTGCCAAGTGCACATGTAACAGGTCAACCAGTGTCATAGGGACAAAACTTCTGACAGATGGGCTTTAGGGATTCTGCAACCCCCTAAGAACTGCATTCGAAAGGGCAAAAATATAAAAAACAATAAGAAAAAAATTAAATATATATATAAGTTATGTCACTGGTCCCATCTGTTGCTGAGAGCGGCTCCTGCTATGCTGTAGAATTTGCAGACAGAGGCCCTGTAAAGTGTAGGTCTAGTTATTTTTTCACGGCCTGCCACTCTCCAGCTACGCAAAAGATGGCCGCCGCCTCGCTTATACCTGGCGTCCAAACAGTTAAATAGTAAACTGAAACATTTCTGTAATGTTAGCAAGCAGATTATAATTTCATGTACGGCGGGGAAAGCGCGCCACATCCTGTAAACAGCTCGATGTTTGTTCTATGGGTGTGAATGTGTTTTTCACCGACCTACACTGTGCCAAAATGAAATCCCACAAAAATTCCAATTTCCAGAGGAGTTTTTGCTCGCTGCTCTGAAGAGGGGGGGGGGGGGGGTCGGATGTCTAAAGGGTTTACTTTTGGTGAGCTGAAGGGAAACGAATCGTCACCTCAAGATGGGAACTGAGCCAAATTCAGCACAAAAATGTCTCCAGCGAGACAATATGGCCATTCATGATGGCTGCCGATATAAGATGGAGCTCTGTCCCAAAATGACCAATCAGATTTCAGCTCTTATGTCTGTAAATACAAAGTCTTGCTCTGATTGGTTGCTGTGGGGCTTACCTGAGCAGACAGGAAGTAGTTGATAGTCGCAACCAATCAGAGCCCAGCTTTATTTTTGTCAGGGGGGGGGGGGGGGGGCCTTACTCTCTGCTTTGGTGTCGTCTTGATAAATCTTCCCTAAGTTACTCCTAACCAGTTCTCTGCCAGGATATATTTAGGCCTTAAACGGGTATTCCCCCAAGGAGACGGTCCGGCCGAAACCCAGCATTTATGCTGGAAATCTGCCGGATGAACTCTAGACCTCGTTGTAGTCGATGGGGATCCAGCGGTGAAGTAGAGGATCTGGCAGGCTGCTCTGTGCCGGAGATGTGAACAAAGCCTTAGGTCCATTCTCGGCATATTTGCCGATCTTCGTCGGTCCCCAAATATAGTTAATGGGGCAGGGCGACATCACTGTCGGAACAGCCTGTCGGAGATGTGAACCTAGCCCGAGGTGGTAATAGTCCTTTAAAGGGGTTTTATGGGTTCAGGATATTGAATATCCTCAGGAGAGGTCATCAATATTAGGTCTATGGGGGGGGGGGGGCGACTCCCGACGCCCCTTGTGATAAGCTGTTTGATTGAGCGCTGCGGCCTCTTCATTGCTTACACGGGGACGTCCGCCTGGACTTTGTCTACTGATGAGGAGGCTGCAGCTCTCGCGCAAACACCACTTCAGTCAGCTGATTGGTGGGTATGCCACGCGTCGGACCCCCACCGTTGATGACCTGTAATGAAGATATTCCATGGGATAGGTTATCAATATCTGATCAGCGGAGGTCCGACTCCAGACACCCTCACTGAGCCGCCGCATCAGCTTCATTGTTTATCAAGCACAGCGATTGCTGTTTTGTGGCGCTTGCACCTGGTAGGACAACTCTCTGCTCTAAAGTGAACGAGACCGAGCCGCGGTACCAGGCAGAACCACTACAAACGTATGACGCTGTGCCTGCTGAACAGTCAAAGGAGTAACATTACTTATCAACTGTTCGGTGGGGGCACCGCAAGTCCCATACAACCCCTTTAGATCAAAGTTGGTTTGGACCTGGCGATTTCCGATTATCTAAACTTAAAGGAATTTTTAACGACTTTGATATTGATGGCCTAATAGCCTTCATGGGAGGAGTAGCCGCTCTTCTGGCTGGCCGTCATCTACAGTTTGTAGGGTGGTTACCAAGCAATAGGTCTCGCCTTTGTTGGTGATTACCTGGTACCTCCGTAATGTGGTGTAGACCAACATTGTCACCTTCAGCGCAGAGGACTGTGGCGTCGCCTGCACTTCCATCTGCCCACCACATACCCATGTATGCTGCAGCAGATTTCTAATGTGTCCACTGAATATTTTAGAAGCGCCCCACGGTGTCACCTGACGCGTCCCTTTAATTATCAGCCCGTTCCTCCTCCGTCGGCACACGTCACGGAAACCCATTATAGTTTCATGCAGATTGTATTCAGTCGCCCTATAGTGCACAAGTAGAAAACTTTCTCACCCTCGTCTGACTGCTGCAAGGAGCCAATTTTCAGGATCTGAGCAATGAATAATTCAATCTGCTCCGACTTCCTCTGCTCTTTGCAATTAACACCGTTTTTTTGCTCAGAATAACCGTATCATCTGTTCGGATGCGAACACACGGAGGATATTGGTTTTATTACAAGGCTGAAAGACACCCACATGTGTTTTTCCATGGGATTAGTATTGTTTCCAGCACTGCGGTTCGTTGTCAAGCCACGTTCAATCAGTGCACTGTGTGAGACTACTATTATGTGACACCATATGGCACTATTATTAGTGTTTTACTGTAAGGACTGTAACGTAGTAGAATTTTGGTACTGTATGGGGTGCTGTATGGCAGTATTTTACGTGGGAACTGTATGACGTTATTTGGCTACTGTAAGAGACTATTACTATATAGCAATGTTAGGTTACTGTATAGGATCATTATTTGGCTCTCGTGCCACTTGGGGACACGTCACTGGCTGCAGCGGCGCACCTGACACTATCCATCTGGAAGTTTACAGTACGGGGCCCGGAGGACGCTGAAGGGAGCTATGGGGCAGGTGAGTATTATTTTAACAATAGTTTAAAAAAAAGGTCCCCAAAGCTAGACAACCCCTTTAAGAACCGACGATTGTCATATGATTTATAAACCATATGGTGGTTATATATGAGGACTGCACTTACAGACCGCATGAGCCTATTACGGTATGGTATTAATACTAGGATACTGATAATATCCCAATTTTTCCCAAGCAGGGCTCGGCGGTTCCTTGAGACCTGGTCACAGAATTTTTGGGCATGCACATTCTATTTGTTGGAGATTTCAGAGATATTACCTTATGTGCCCTGCCTGGCTGCCCATGGCTCTGCTCCCCTGTAATCCCTGACATCTCACGAATACCTACTGGTGCTGCACCTACAATGGGAATTTCCAGACTCGCTCAGGTTGTTTTTTTTTTTTTTTTACCTGCAGTATTGAAATACTTGATATCAGGACATGTCAGTCTGTGTACTGATGCGTCACCGAGGACTTTAACAGAGCGCTGCTCTGGGGCCGCTTAACGGGGTTCCTGATACCAGGGCACATTAATTTCAACAGGGGCAACTATAAATGCCTAATTGGGAAATCTGCACCCCACGAGAAAGTCCTGCATAAAGTATGGTTATAAAGTGAGGCTGAGGACGCAACGTGGCAGGATTGGGTGTTGTGTGTTCCCCTTTAAAGGGAATCTGTCGCTACCAGTTTGGACTGTTATCTGACTACTACTATCACATGAGTAGTACTGCACATACGGAGTCCAGATCACAATGTTTTATCTTCCTACTGTTCAAACCTGCACTGAAATACATTGTCAGGACTGCTGTGCAGGCGCACAGGAGGAGTCCTCTCCGTTGTGTTAGCACAGCACAGCAGTGCGGACTGTGTATTTCAGCACAGCTTTGAAGGCTGACAGCAGGGGAACAGTAGGAAAGTACAAATAGTGATCAGGCCTCATGCACACGAACGTTGTTTTGGTCCGCATCCGAGCCATAGTTTTTGCGGCTTGGATGCGGAGCCATTCACTTCAATGGGGCTGCAAAGGATGCGGACAGCACTCCGTGTGCTGTCCGCATCCGTTGCTCCGTAAAAAAACATATAACCATATAAGAATAGGCAGTTATATTAATGGCTGTCCGTGCCGTTCCGCAAATTGCGTGTTTTGCGAATCTGCAATTTGCGGACCGCAAACCACACAACGATCGTGTGCATGTAGCCTAATACTGCAGATAATAATCTAGAATTGTGGTGACAGATTTGGGGTGCATTCACACGATTGTATGTATTTTGCAGTCTGCAAATAGCGGATCTGTAATAAAATACGGATGGCGTCCATGTTTCATTCGTTTTTTGCGGATCTATTGTAACAATGCCTATTCTTGTTTGAAAAATGGAGAAGAATAGGACATGTTCTATCTTTTTTGCAGGACTGCGGAACAGACATACGGTTGCGGACAGCACGCGGTGTGTTGTCCGCATTTTTTGCAGACCCATTGAAATGAATGGGTCCGCCTCCTGTCCACAAAAAATGCAGAACGTATGTGAAGCAAAAGTACGGTCGTTTGAATGGGGCCCTTAGCAGACCACAGTAGGTGCAAACAATTCTACTTTACTGAACACAACTGCAATGACAGCAAAACAAATGAGGCTCACGCACATGGCCGTAAATGTTTTGCAGTCCGAAAATCGTGGATCCGCAAAACACGGATACCTAGTGAGTGCATGCCGCCATTTTTTTCAAACTCCTGCAGAAATTTCCTACTCTTGTCCGCAAAACAACAACAAGAATAGGACAAGAATAGGACATATACTATTTTTTTGCAGGGCCACGTAACGGATTTACGGATGTGGACAGCACATGGGTGTACCGGCTGCATCTTTTGTGGCCCCCTTGAGTTGAATGGGTTCGTTTCCGATCGGCAGAAAACGCGTATTGGATGTGGACCAAACTTACGGCTGTGTGCATTAGCCCTCAAACGGGTTGTCCAAGGCCTAAAAAAATGTAGACATGGTATGGCATGGGCTAAAAATGGGGGGGGGGGGGGGGGGGGGAGACACCACTCACCGATTCATGTGGTCCCAGAGGTCAACAATTCTGGTCCCAGAGGTCAACAGTGGTACCACAAAAGGTCCATATACAATCTCCCCTCATTGGTAATAAACCAATCTGGCCTACTTCATTTTCCCTGAGTTTACCAGGCTTCCCTATCACTCCATGTGGCTTCAGCCACGGTCTGTCTTCGCTTCCTAACCTTGTTGCACAGCAGAAATTGCACAGCACAACACAACATACATATCCCATAGAAAGCTGACCGCCAAGAAGACCATCATTCCTGCAGCCATATTCCACGGCTGGTCATGGACAATGTATCGCAGGGGTATGGTTACATAGCGAGGCACAGGTTATAACATGGCACTCCTGAGCTTCAAAGCTGACACCATTACCGGACTCATGACGTACCAGTGCAGGGTTAATGATGGCGGCGTCTCCACCGCCTCTTGTTCTGATCAACCCTTCATTGTGCATTGGGCTCTGGATAATATCAGGTTACTCGTAGCTATCTGGATGATGATTCTGCTGCGTGGAAACCGATTTTGACTGATGGATTTATCTTACATGACACCATAATTATTGTGACAAAGGATCGGCGGTGCAGCCCACATCGTTTCTGGGATAAATGGGGCGGCGGTGGCGTAATGGGGGGAGAGCTGTGTGCTGGAGGGGATGAGTGTCTCCCGAAGGCCGTATCGCACGCTGCGCTGTAATTTCCGTGTCTTATCTTTGCATTTCCACGGATGATTGATATTAATATGACGGGGGCAGGAATCATCTCTAAGTAACACGTTTTTTACAACGACTTTTAAAATCCATTTAGTTCGAAGGTGGCCAGGATTAGAAAAACATGGCTGCATTTTTCCCATGAAACGGCGCCATACCTGTCTACAGGTGGTGTGCGATATTGCAGCCGAATCCCATTCACTTCAATTGAGCTGAATTGCAATACCGGGCACAGCCCATGGACGGGCGTGGCGCTGTTTCTGGAAGAAAGTAGGCATGTTGTTGTAGGCACTGTTGAACCCTACTGACCTGTCTGAAGTTTATGTCATTAAAATGTATTGTCCCTTAAAGTCTCGTGGCTGCTGATTCAGTACTGGCGGGCTTCTGGTCGGCGTTCGTCATGGCGGGCTTCTGGTCGGCATTCGTCATGGCGGGCTTCTGGTCGGCGTTCGTCATGGCGGGCTTCTGGTCGGCGTTTGTCATGGCGGGCTTCTGGTCGGCGTTCGTCATGGCGGGCTTCTGGTCGGCATTCGTCATGGCGGGCTTCTGGTCGGCGTTCGTCATGGCGGGCTTCTGGTCGGCGTTCGTCATGGCGGGCTTCTGGTCGGCGTTCGTCATGGCGGGCTTCTGGTCGGCGTTCGTCATGGCGGGCTTCTGGTCGGCGTTCGTCATGGCGGGCTTCTGGTCGGCGTTCGTCATGGCGGGCTTCTGGTCGGCGTTCGTCATGGCGGGCTTCTGCTCGGTCACTATTATGGGGTACCAGACTTTTGACTTTGGGGGGTTGAAGAATTTTCCATGCTTCTACAACATTCTTTGCCAAGAGGACTTTTCTTTCGCCAATGCTCATTAGCAGCTCATCTACCTTTCTGCTTCACTGCATAGTCGTGCCTCGCGCCTCATTGAGGCACAAAGGCGCTATGAAACCTGTGTGTTGTAAGAGAAGGGAAAAAAAATAATCAAAGTTTCTTGATCTTACCATTTGAAGATCTCTGAAGTGACATGTGTTCTGTGTGGGCTGCCATCTCCCGGCATCTGACAGACTGTTCTGGAGAACAGGAAGAACTCATTCAAATGGACATTACAATGCAACACTATCTGGTCCAAAAACTCTGCAGTGCGTGAGTGTAGCAGAGCCGTTTAGGCTGTACAACACGGACACTGCTCTATGTGAGAGTTTGCAGTCTGAAATGCATTGTTCTTTAGCTGACACAGCATACATGTGCTGGGGGGGGGGCACTTACTTAAAGGATATTTCCATTTTTAAAAATACTGTGCATTTTAAATCTGCAGAAGGAGTTGAGTAACTTTGTAAATACTCTGCTTTACTGTTTTTCTACTGGTTCTGAGTCATTTCGTATAGATTTCTTGATTCCTAGCCGGAGCTGCTTTCAAAATTCTGCTAGTGACCTCTAGATACAGGCAGTGGTTTAGCTCCGCCCTGATCTGTCATGTGACCAGGCAGCTGAGCTCTTCCTTTTAAAGGGGTATTACCATGTTAACACTGGGACTGCTGTCACTGTATGAATGGTGGTGGTGAATTCGACAAAAGCTGATTTGCAGGGAACTACAAAACCACATTTTTTCCCCAAAAAAATTGGCCACCACCAGTCTCTAAGTAGTGACATACCTTCGTTATATGCTACCATTTTTTTGGGCTTGGCAACTTACTATACGTTGTAAAGGACATACCAGGCCACAGGGCCCGAGGGTCCCCCTACTACATAAGAGAACACCACTATTATAAATGACATGTAGTAAGTGGGGCCCCTTTGACAGATATTGCATTGGGGCCCTCCTGTGAGGAACCTTCTCCTTTGCTCTGTCGCCCCCTGCTGTGCAAAGAAGGTTGGAAGTAATGTGTCAAATATTTGGGAGCAAGAAGCTGGTTACCTTTCTTACAATTTTTGGTTTTACCTCCCCCAATGAGTTAAAGATGCACTAAAAATCATTAGTTGGGAGCAAAACTAAAAAGTAGACAATTCCTTTAAATGCCATTCTTATGGCTACAGGGGATTTCTGGGACTTAATATCAGATCGGTGGGGCCCTGGAAGGGGTCATGGAGCTTGGAATGAGTGCTGTGACCTCTTCCTCGGCCTGTCACGTTAATGAATGGGATTGAGCTGCATTACCAAGCCCGACCACTGTTCAATGGATGGCGCTGTGCGGGGTATACTGGGAGGAGGCTGCAGCGCTCACCTTAGTGCTGCGGCCACTTTAAACTGATTTATTATTGACTATCTATACTGGGAATAGGTCATCAATATGTAAGTCCTGGAAAAGCCCTTTAAGGGGGAAGGTCAGATGCTAAGTGACCTCTTTTAGAAATGTTTTCCATAGGTTAACCAGGGCCCTTCTATTACAGAAGTGAGATTGTAATCTTTATATTGCTACAATGCCGGCTTCGCGGTGGCGGAGGCTGATATCGCGGTACAATAACACCGACTGACCTCATGGCGAGGAACATTTCAGAGACAAAGGTAGATTAGGATCAGACATTGTGACAAACACTTCAGTGAATGCGGAGGTTCAGCCACATACAGGGACTTAAAGGGGAAGTGAACCTAACTTCTGCCTTACCCTAGAGTTTATGGAGTCTCGACTGAACTTTTTAACCATATGGATGCTGGAGTGAAAGATGGCGTATTTTAGGAGTGATGACAATTATGGATGTGTACCCTTAAAAGGGGTTCTCCGGGAATTAAGAAAATGAAAATACTTAAAGATTACTTTATTATAGCTACATTCCAAAATACCTTTCATTACTTAGAATGGCTTGTTTTGGCTAGGGAGCAATCGTTAGGAGAAATAAAATGGCCGCCGTCCTATTAGTACACAGGAAACCTGTCCTAATCACACAGGAGGACAAGTTACTTCACAACACTGAGCTAAAGAGCTGCCTCATCTTCCTCTCTGCTCTGTGGTAACAAATAAATTTTTAGAAAAATGGCGGTAAAAAAAATTCACCGTGACCATCTTGATTGAACATCCCGTGCAAAAGCTCGTGCGCGGTGAGGTATGACGTCACCATGCCGGCCCGTGTGATGACATCATGTTGCACCGCGCAAGATTTTGCACTGGACCTTCAATCAAGATGGCTGCGGCGGACCCTTCTCGCGCAAATGGATTAGGTGAGTATTTTTTATTTTTTAACAGATTAACCCCTGACAGCCCTCAATGGTCATCTCTGATGCCGCAGATGGACGTGGCATCTGAGGGGTTCATTGACGGGGGGGCGCCCTCTACTAACAAAGAAGTGCGTTTTGTGATGAAGTGATTTGTCACAAAGCGAGTTTCTTGGTGAAATTCGGCGAAGCAGCTGAATTAAAGTTTTGAGAACTTCCCTCGTATCTATTTATTACCATAAAGTGGAAAACCCAGCTCGATTGATTGACTCATGAAAACAAACCTTTTCCATATGCCCGGTTAACCCCTTATTGATCGCTGTAAAAAGGGCGTATTGCTGGTCACTAAGGGGTTAAAGCGTATAGCCATCATAGAGACCCCCCCCCCCCCCCGCGCCCCCTCTGAATTACCGCCATGCAGAGGATATGTCTGGCCAGACGTGGCTTCCCCTGGCAAAATCTGGTAGACACTGGAGACTGCATAGGGGGGAGGTTTTGGAGGGTTTAGAGTGGAGAAGCCAGGACACTTCACCGGTAGGGGAACGCCCAGCGGACACTTGAACGCTCATTTGCATATGGTGTGTGAGATATTAAAATTCTTTTCTCAGGTATCCTTGATGGGTGAAAATCAAAATGCCCACCCAGCTTTTCTGAAGACCAATTTTCAAGCAGATTGTTTAGGAGCAGTGACTGTCAGTTCGCAGTGTTCGCCAGCGAACACATGCGGGCTGCCATCTTGACTCACCGTCCGGCGATGCACAGGTAAGCCCTTACCTGTGACGGGAGCCGATCTGAAATCAAATGCGGTCAGCGGGAGCAGGCAGTTCCGAGAACAGCCCGATGAAGGCCCCCGGCAGCTGTTCTCGGAACTGCCTGCTCCCGGTGACTGCATTTGATTTCAGACCGGCTCCCGGCGAACACTGCGAACTGACCGTCACTGTTTAGGAGAGCTTGTCGACAACCTATGCGGGAGTGGTAATTTTGGAGATATTAGTTGTCAGCCAGCTTTCCTAGAAGCCTTGTTCACATTTGTGTCCCTATTACGTACCCGAAATAAGCATCCTTATTTAATGCGTGAAGATGTTTGTAAAAGATCCATGGATGGTCCACATGTCCGTTTTTTTCACTCAGTGTGTTATCCGAAATCCACAGACGTTGCTCAGCTAAAAATTTATTTCAAGAGCGTTTCCTATCTGTCTTCCGTGAAAAATGGACACACCACGGATGCCATCCATGTTGTGTCCGTGATTTTCATGGACCTATAGACTTCAGTGGGCGTGTTTGGTCCGCATCACGGACCAAAGTAATGCATGTCTCTGTGATTTTTTTTACTGACTCGGGGCTCATGCACACGACCCTGTATTGCGTCCCTAAAACAGTGGGTCCGCAAAATACAGGCCCTGGCCGTTCTGGCACCACATCACGGATGCGGACCCATTTAAGTGAATCTGAAAGGTTGGTGCGGAACGGAGGCACGGAAACCCACCCCCAATACTTTTTTGCGGCGCAGATCGTTTGATGCGGATCGCGGACCCCATTGAAAAGAATGGGCCCGCGATCTGCATGCGGTCGGTGCCCGTGCATTGCGTACCGCAATCTGCTGTCCACAGCAAAGGCCCGGCAGGCACGCTGTCGTGTGCATGAGTCCTCACGGTCAGTGAAAAATACTGATATGTGAACAGACACATTTAAATAAATGGGTAGGTGCGCTGTCCGTGGAAAATGCGGACAGCACACGTCAGTGTGATCGAGGCCTCAGTGTTTGATCAGTGATTTCCATCAGTAATTGTGAGCCAAGACCAATAAAAAGTAACTGATCAAACCCTGACTGTGTGAAAGCGGCCTCGTGGATTCACCGCGGTCAGGACGCAGACTGCTCTATAATAATGTGTAGATTGCTTTCTATCTCTCGATATTACCTTTCAGTTTCAATTTGTCTCTCAAAGCTGCATCGAAGGATCTTGTGATGTTATAAATGACATCTGCAGCGGGGCTCATCCATACATCTGCTGCACGGAACCAGACGATCCCATGTTTTCGTAAAAGATTTAGAAAACGAGAAGTAAATAAGATCTAATTAGCTGAGATACACTCTAAATTAGTCATTACATGAGAGAAAAATAATATAGTGTCACAAGCGCCCGGCATCTGACTCCACGAGATCTACATCCTCTGCTCTGACCTACATACATTCTAAAATAATCCTGAGGAATGTACATTTTATACAGAACCTCGGCCCTAGGGAGCGACACAGATATAAGGAGTAAAAGACCGTGTGAGCAACTAGTCTGGAGAGTCCCTACCTTCTCAGCGTAATATATTACATATTACTGTACAGAGGAGCAGTGTTATAGTAGTTATATTCTTGTACATAGGAGCAGTATTATAGTAGTTATATTCTTGTATATAGGAGCAGTATTATAGCAGTTATATTATTGTACATAGGAGCAGTATTATAGTAGTTATATTCTTGTACATAGGAGGCAGTATTATAGTAGTTATATTCTTGTACATAGGAGCAGTATTATAGTAGTTATATTCTTGTACATAGGAGCAGTATTATAGTAGTTATATTCTTGTACATAGGAGCAGTATTATAGTAGTTATATTCCTGTACATAGGAGCAGTATTATAGTAGTTATAGTCTTGTACATAGGAGCAGTATTATAGTAGTTATATTCTTGTACATAGGAGACAGTATTATAGTAGTTATATTCTTGTACATAGGAGACAGTATTATAGTAGTTATATTCTTGTACATAGGAGGCAGTATTATAGTAGTTATATTCTTGTACATAGGAGGCAGTATTATAGTAGTTATATTCTTGTATATAGGAGCAGTGTTATAGTAGTTATATTCCTGTACATAGGAGCAGTATTATAGTAGTTATATTCTTGTACATAGGAGCAGTATTATAGTAGTTATATTCCTGTACATAGGAGCGGTATTATAGTAGTTATATTCCTGTACATAGGAGCGGTA
Organism: Bufo gargarizans; assembly: GCF_014858855.1. NCBI lineage: Eukaryota > Metazoa > Chordata > Amphibia > Anura > Bufonidae > Bufo > Bufo gargarizans. The sequence continues at coordinate 13,215,663 of NC_058090.1, read as the reverse complement.
TTATAGTAGTTATATTTCTGTACATAGGAGCAGTATTATAGTAGTTATATTCCTGTATATAGGGGCAGTATTATAGTAGTTATATTCTTGTACATAGGAGCAGTATTATAGTAGTTATATTCTTGTACATAGGAGGCAGTATTATAGTAGTTATATTTCTGTACATAGGAGCAGTATTATAGTAGTTATATTCTTGTACATAGGAGCAGTATTATAGTAGTTATATTCTTGTACATAGGAGCAGTATTATAGAAGTTATATTTTTGTACATAGGAGCAGTATTATAGTAGTTATATTTCTGTACATAGGGGCAGTATTATAGTAGTTATATTTCTGTACATAGGAGCAGTATTATAGTAGTTATATTTCTGTACATAGGAGCAGTATTATAGTAGTTATATTCTTGTACATAGGGGCAGTATTATAGTAGTTATATTCCTGTACATAGGAGCAGTATTATAGTAGTTATATTCTTGTACATAGGAGCACTATTATAGTAGTTATATTCTTGTATATAGGAGCAGTATTATAGTAGTTATATTCCTGTACATAGGAGCAGTATTATAGTAGTTATATTCTTGTACATAGGGGCAGTATTATAGTAGTTATATTCCTGTACATAGGAGCAGTATTATAGTAGTTATATTCTTGTACATAGGAGCAGTATTATAGTAGTGCTATTCTTGTATATAGGAGGTAGTATTATAGTAGTTATATTCTTGTATATAGGAGGTAGTATTATAGTAGTTATTATGTGAGTCAAAAAATTATCCCCACTGTGGCTATAGAATTTTTTTTTATTTGACTTTCAGAACAGACAAATACATATTTTTTTTTACATAATCTCCCCAGTCACTGCTGTGAAGGTTGACATTTGTTATGTGAGTTTATTTGTGACTGCAGTGCGAGAAAAAATGGCTGCCCCACTTGTGATTTGCATTGATATATATTTTTTTTTGTGGTCCGGTGGTGTCTGATGCCAATATTTATCGAAGACTTTGTGTACGGCATGGAGAAAGCGTTTTTTCCCCCGCAAAGAAGTGTGTATGAATGGATAAGAGATGTGTCAGCCATGAAGAAAGAGCCGTCCACGACTGATGACAACATTGAGTGTGTACGTGAACTGATTCTATTGGATAGGCGAGTGACCGTGGATTATGTGTCCCTACGAGGACGAAGATTCAGTCTGATGAAGAGCTGAAGACAATGGTGCATTCGTGGCTCTCAGCTCAGCCTAAAATGTTTTTTAGTGAGGGAATACAAAAGCTTGTTTGTTACAGATGGACAAAGTGTATTGAAAAGCAGGGAGATTATGTCAAAAAATTATGTATTTGTCTTTTCTGAAAGTTAAGTAAAATAAACTCTTCATGCAGATAATTTTTGTCTCACCCTTGTACATTTTTGTACGTAGGAGGCAGCATTGTAGTAGTTAAATTTATACATACACTAGGGGACAATATAATAATACCATATTTCTGTGATATATGTTATATAGGAGAGACCCCCAAGGAAACCTTAGATTCTCCTCCTGATGTTGATTTAGGCCACCTTTGCCCTGTCTGCGTGGTGGCACCATCTCTTGGTGGGCTTCATATTAACCACACGTGACATTTCTGTGGTATTTATTTGCAGCCTTCTAAACCTCAATAGTTTGTTTCCCGGGATTACCATTCCAGCTGTTGTATACATTTAATTCTTACAGTTGCCGCTATGTAGGCTCGGGCTTGTCGTGTAAAAAATCTTTGTGTGAGGTAACATGCTCCTCCGTCAGTTTTAAAGGAAGTCGTAGGTGGCGGGGCCATTAAATGAAGGCCAAATCCAAGCAGCTTAATAAAGCTAAATCTTCAGTAGATACATTTTTCGACCTTGGATTAGGTACAAATGTTACAGTGAAATCTCAGCTGGAAACATTCGAGGTCATTTTGCATTTCATCTGTAATAACTCACTCATTGTTTTTGAATCTTTGCAGCATGACGGAAGTGTTGAATACGTGTGAACCTGGGATGGAAGAATTTTTGCTTAGTGCAACGGCTGGGGCAGAAGGACATGCTGTTCAGGTATGGTCCATGCTTTTATGTAGGCCTGTAATACAAGGGCTTGTGAGAAGGGTCCCTCCTTTAAAAATGGTCCTTGGTACCATGTAGACCATCCTGGATTTGAAGGACCTGATGCCTTTTTGGCAACAGCTGAACTCCTTGTCTCATTCTTCGTAGGGTTCTCCTCCTTGTCTCATTCTTCGTAGGGTTCTCCTCCTTTGTCTCATTCTTTGTAGAGTTCTCCTCCTTTGTCACCTAATGTAATGCCAGTATATAGCTAGAGGCTTTCTTAGGGTCTCATCCCTTTGAAAATGGGACCCCTCTTCTCCATGAACCCCTCTGTGGTACATTTGCCCTTGGTAAGTCGTGTAGATATAGATCCCAGCTGAATGTATTTGTTTTTCTTAGTTTGGGTGGGTATTCCCAGCATCAAGCCCTGCCACCAAATCTGGACCTCCTCCTCTTGTGGAAGAGCTTGGCTTTCTCACCTTCTATATTATGGAGACCCTACTTTCCCAGTTATATTAAGTAGGTCATTTAGGGGGAAAGAGTAGAGGAGGAGACCAGCAGAAGAGATTATATAATTTTTTTTCCAAATATTGTTACTTTATCCCAGATCTTCCCAGACTCCCATGATAAGCACCCTAAGCTGACAAAGCGGTTACCATCGATAGTAGTGGAGCCCACAGAATCTGGGGACGTAGAGAGTGGAGAACTACGCTGGCCTCCAGAGGACATCTCTCCCACGGACGACAAGCGGGAGGCAAAGTCATGCCAAGGACATTCAGATCTTGAAGGTGAGAGCGTGTGTGTTCTTCCTCTCACTAGCTTATAGCAAAATGCACATGGCCGTGTTCAAGATGTACAGTACCACTGGACTGCGCTAAGAGCACTGGAAGCGTTACAATACTTAAATTCCTGTAGTGGTGCTGCAGAAAAAACTGGCATTTACATGCATATGGTTATTGGGGCCACCTCAGTCAACCCCACTTTTTGGGGCAATAGGAAAAGAGATAGTCCAAACCAAATAGCCCTAACACATTTTAGAAGTATTATACTCCAGAGCTGCACTCACTATTCTGCTGGTGCAGTCACTGTGTACATACATTACTTATCCTGTACTGATCCTGAGTTACATCCTGTATTATACTCCAGAGCTGCACTCACTATTCTGCTGGTGGAGTCACTGTGTACATACATTACTTATCCTCTACTGATCCTGAGTTACATCCTGTATTATACTCCAGAGCTGCACTCACTATTGTGCTGGTGCAGTCACTGTGTACATACATTACTTATCCTGTACTGATCCTGAGTTACTTCCTGTATTATACTCCAGAGCTGCACTCACTATTCTGCTGGTGCAGTCACTGTGTACATACATTACTTATCTGTCACGGCTGAGGATGGGGAAAACCCTAAGCCGTGTGATGCCAGGTGATGTTGTGGCTACTCGGCCATGAGAACAGGATAGGGAGCAGGTCACCTCCTCACGCATCCCTAACCTGACCCTAACTCCTACCTGCATGGGCCGACCTTGATGGTAGGAGGACCCATGCGCAGGAACCTCGGAGCCCTGACTTACCCTCCGCAGGTCCCTGAGCTAGGAGCTGGGTAAGACGACCTACTCCTCCTAGGCACGGAGGAGCAGGAGTCTCAATGGCCAAGCTGTTGGGAAAAGAGGGACATAAACAGCCTTACGGGAATGGCAGGCGAACGAGAAGTTCCACCAACCTGCCACAGCCTTGCTGACTGGATCCCTGAGCTAAACAGGAATCCAGAACCGTAAGCTGCACCAAAACATAGGAAGGTCCCAACAGAACATAACATACTACATCAACACACAGCAAGACATAAACATAGCAACAATACTTTATGACCACAGGGGTGGCTCTCACTGGCAGGTCATATGCACAGGAGGCTGCTCCAGCCAGGCATGACTGAAGCAACCTACTGAGCCATGCCAAACAGCAAGGCTATATAGGCCAAGAAGCCACACCCCACAGTCGGACACACCCAGTGACATCACACACACACTGGGAAGGGAGTTAACCCTTCCAGCACCTGAGAAGGGAAACACACATAAAGGGGAAGTGACCAAACTTAAGATCACACTGTGGCTGTTGCCGCAGGCGACGACATGGGTGGCAGCCGTCCTGGGAGACAGCCCGAAGGCCGGGACCCTGCCACCACATGTACAACATACCAAACGTTGCCACGGGCAGCCACAGAGAAAGGAAGATGTCAAAGTGCACACCAGAACACAAAGTGCACACCAGACATACAAACGTGCATCCACACACGCACACAACTCCAAGGGAACCGCACACATCGCTGTTGTCCGCGGCAACCGCACTTGAGGCAAACAACATCATGCCTCAAGCTGCGGTTGAAACAACTACCCAAACCGCGGGCAACTGTATGCGGCTCCCAAGGAGTCACGGCCATAACCGTGGCCGTGACACTCCCACCCCTCAAAGCCCCCCCCACCAAAAAAAAAAACACGTGAGGGACTCAACACAAGGGGATGGGAGAAGGGGACGTCCACTCTCAGACACGGTTCCCAAAAAGTCGCTGTCAGCTGCATCCTCTCCCAGCTCACACTAGCCTAGTCCGACGAGGCCTGCAGCCCGCACCAGCGACACAGGGGAGAGAACCACTGAGAGATGGACGAGGGGACTCTCCACTCACGTCCCCACTCCAGTCGCTGCCAGCAGACACTCCTAACCAGCACGCAGCCGGACCACTTACGGAGTGCTGCCAGCAAACGACCAGAGATGGGAACATGGAGAGGGATGAGGGATCACCAACACGGACACGGAAGGTAAGGTGGCGGGGAATAAGCCACCAACCGTGCCGTTAACGGTGATCCCCCCGGGACGCTCTCCCTCCGGAGAACGCGCATGCAGGCCACAAGAGGATGGCCCTGCATGCTGCACCCTCTTTCGAAGGTGTGCTACCGCACACCAAACAAACACCACGTGCAAGAAATCAGGGGGACGCCAAACGAGGCAACGGTGAAGGGAAGGCGGGGAAACGCCACTCACCGCGCTGTCAGAGGCGAAACCCCCATAACGCTCTCCCTCCGAAGAGCGCGCATGCACCCCATCCGCAGACGGCGGTGCATGCTTTACCCTCTTTCGAGGGAGCGCCACGTGAGTAGCCTCTGTGGTCATACTGTCACGGCTGAGGATGGGGGAAACCCTCAGCCGTGTGATGCCAGATGATGTAGTGGCTACTCGGCCATGAGAACAGGATAGGGAGCAGGTCACCTCCTCACGCATCCCTAACCTGACCCTAACTCCTACCTGCATGGGCCGACCTTGATGGTAGGAGGACCCATGCGCAGGAACCTCGGAGCCCTGACTTACCCTCCGCAGGTCCCTGAGCTAGGAGCTGGGTAAGACGACCTACTCCTCCTAGGCACGGAGGAGCAGGAGTCTCAATGGCCAAGCTGTTGGGAAAAGGGGGACATAAACAGCCTTACGGGAATGGCAGGCGAACGAGAAGTTCCACCAACCTGCCACAGCCTTGCTGACTGGATCCCTGAACAAACAGGAATCCAGAACCGTATGCTGCACCAAAACACAAAGGAAGGTCCCAACAGAATATAACATATTACATAAACACACAGCAAGACTTAAACATAGCAACAATACTTTATGACCACAGGGGTGGCTCTCACTGGCAGGTCATATGCACAGGAGGCTGCTCCAGCCAAGCATGACTGAAGCAACCTACTGAGCCATGCCAAACACCCAGGCTATATAGGCCAAGAAGCCACACCCCACAGTCGGACACACCCAGTGACATCACACACACACTGGGAAGGGAGTTAACCCTTCCAGCACCACAGAAGGGAAACATCACCTTAAAGGGAAGTGTACCAAACTAATCACACTGTTGCTGTTACCGCAGGCAACGACATGGGTGGCAGCCGTCCTGGGAGACAGCCCGAAGGCCGGGACACTGCCACCACATGTACAACATACCAAACGTTGCCACGGGCAGCCACAGTGAAAGGAAGATGTCAAAGTGCACACCAGACACACAAAGTGCACACCAGACATACAAACGTGCATCCACACACGCACACAACTCCAAGGGAACCGCACACATAGCTGTTGTCCGCGGCAACCGCACTTGAGGCAAACAACAACAAGCCTCAAGCTGCGGTTGAAACAACTACCCAAACCGCGGGCAACTGTATGCGGCTCCCAAGGAGTCACGGCCATAACCGTGGCCGTGACATTATCCTGTACTGATCCTGAGTTACATCCTGTATTATACTCCAGAGCTGTACTCAGTATTCTGCTGGTGCAGTCACTGTGTACATACATTACTTATCCTGTACTGATCCTGAGTTACATCCTGTATTATACTCCAGAGCTGTACTCAGTATTCTGCTGGTGCAGTCACTGTGTACATACATTACTTATCATGTACTGATCCTGAGTTACATCCTGTATTATACTCCAGAGCTGCACTCACTATTCTGCTGGTGCAGTAACTGTGTACAAACATTACATTACTTATCCTGTACTGATCCTGAGTTACATCCTGTATTTTACTCCAGAGCTGCACTCACTATTCTGCTGGTGCAGTCACTGTGTACATACATTACTTATCCTGAGTTACATCCTGTATTATACTCCAGAGCTGCACTCACTATTCTGCTGGTGGAGTCACTGTGTACATACATTACATTACTTATCCTGTACTGATCCTGAGTTACATCTTGTATTATACTCCAGAGCTGCAATCACTATTCTGCAGGTGCAGTCACTGTGTACATACATTACTTATCCTGTACTGATCCTGAGTTACACCCTGTCTCATACTCCAGAGCTGCACTCACTATTCTGCTGGTGCAGTCACTGTGTACATACATTACTTATCATGTACTGATCCTGAGTTACATCCTGTATTATACTCCAGAGCTGCACTCACTATTCTGCTGGTGGAGTCTCATTACATTACTTATCCTGTACTGATCCTGAGTTACATCCTGTCTCATACTCCAGAGAGAACTGCACACACTTTTCTAATAGTTGTCTTTGGAAACAGTCAGCAAGCTTGTTGTCAGACAATCCCCTGAAAGCCTGAACTATGATCCTACATTGCAGGCGGCAGATTACAAACCATCAGAGTATGGTCTGTGCAGACACTGAGCAAGCGGGGGATGCAGGGAGATTTCAGATCTGAAGCCTGCCATGTTGTGTAACCCTAACCCTATGCTCCTGATGAAGGGGACCCACTAAGAGGCCCCGAAACGCGTCGAGCTCCTCACTCCCCCACCCTGGCTTTGAAATAAAAGACTGAAAGAAAGAACAAGGACTCCAGAGTTATCACTGTTCGTTTCTGAGATTCTACTGGCGATCCAGGCGCAGGAGGTGTGATGTGGGTGTCTTGAGCTTTATCCCACATTACCCTCCTGGGTGAAGTGAGTCACTAAAATTTTGATTTTATAACCCATTTTTGGATTTTATACCATGATTGTATATTTTGTCTATTATCGCTATTGTGATTTTATTTTAACTACTAATAACCTATCGTATACCAACCGACTACAATATCCGGTGAGTGTACACACATCACCTAAAAAAGATAAGCCTCTACCTTTGGGTTTTACACCATCACAACCCTAGACATTAGGGATACTGGCGCCCCTCTGTGGTCCTTCTTTTGCGCCATCGCGCAACCCCACTGTTTTCTTTCCAATCACCCACCTTGAGGGATCAGGGTGGTTTGAGACCATTGGCAGCCGGCCCCTCTCTGTTCTACCATTGTCATTTGACCAACATATATATTCCTAAGATATATAATTCTATTATTTATTATTTATTTTCACTTCCAAATAGACAAGACACAATCTTACTACACTCAGTCTGCCCTACCTGTGGCGCCCTGCGAAGTTACCCCTGGACCATCATTTTTGAAGGCCCAGTGACTAACCCTCTTTTTTTCTTCCCCTGTCTCTGACTTATGTTGTGTAGCAGCTCTGAAGGACATTATCCAAGGAGCTTTTCATGTAGAGGAATCTTATTCTGTGGAGAATATAACGTTTCATGAACATCAGTTGTTTTTTTTAGATCTGGTTGTAATTGTATATTATTGGCCTGGGATATAATTGCGGCACTGTCATCCAGTATATTGCAGCCGGCTGCTCCGCGAGCCGCTTGTCTCCCCATTCGCTGGCCTGCCAGTTAACAGTAAAATCTCTCTTCTGTATAACATGTCTTAAAATCCCCTCTTGACCTCTTTTTTCAGGCCAAGAAGACAGACTGTGTTTTTCCAGCAATCCCACATTTTGTGAAATCGTTAAATCCTATAATCAGAGCTGTTTCTGTGAATCTTTCTCTTTTCCTCAGTCGCTTTAATCTTCACAAGATCTCCACCACCACCAGTTAACCTCTTCCATATTACATGACTCTTAAAGGGGCCACACAAAAGAGACATAGAAATATCTAATATCTGAGGCTGCACATTGCATTGGTTCTTATTCCGCTTCCCCAGTACATTGTGTGTATGTGCAAATGGCCTTGGGATGCACCGAATCTAGGAGATAGTAAACGCATCAGCTCACGTCCCTGGGGTTATATTTCATATATTTGGAATACTATTTGATATCCCTGGAAAATTGTTTTAAATATCTATTAGAATATCCCATGTGCCTGGCACAGTACTCTGCGTTTTTGGACTAATTCCTCATATCCCCGGAGCTGTATTTTATAGCCTTTGGGTATAATATGTCAGATGTTAACGGGGTGCACCTAGCCTTTCTGCTGCCTGAGGCGAAAACTGAAACAGCGCCCCCCCCCCCCCTTCCCCAATGCCAATTTCTTAACCTAACTCCTTCCCTTCAACTCCGGACCTTCAGCTCCCCCCCCCCCTTGTCCCTACCTGGTGCTGCCTGAGGCAATCGCCTCACCTGGCCTCATTGGTGGGCCCCCATGTGGGCCCTTGGGCGATAAATCTCAGTGGGCCCCCTTGTGGCATTATTTACATTTACATGTCCCCCTGTGGCTCCCAGACCATATAAGGACCCCCAGAAAGTATAGTGGCCCCCATACAGTATAATGACCCCCTGTGCCCCAATACAATATAATAACCCCCCAGGGCCCCCCCATACAGTATAATGACCACCAGTGATCCTCCATTCAGTATTATGACCTCCCAGTGGCCCTCCATTCAGTATAATTACCCCCAGTGGCCCCCACACAGTATAATGACCTCCTGTGGCCCTATCACAGAGTATAATGACCCCCTCATTGGGGTTCATACTGTATGAAGGGGGCACTGGGGGTTGTTATACTGTATGGGGGACAGTGGGAGTCATTACACTGAATGAGGGCTCTGGGGGTCATTATACTGTATAATATTACAGGCTATAGCTACTAGAGAGGGGTCGTTGATCCAGGGAGTTAGTCTGATGCCTGATCGGAGTCGGGAAGGAATTTTGTTCCCCTAAAGTGAGGAAAATTGGCTTCTACCTCACAGGGTTTTTTTACTTCCTCTGGATCAACTTGCAGGATAACAGGCCGAACTGGATGGACAGATGTCTTTTTTCAGCCTTACAAACTATGTTACTATGTATAATTCAGCACATCTGGAACGTGTTGGAATTTTACTGTCATTTTATCCCAGCCACCAAGTACACAGAACACATCCGATCCAAATTTCGTAAGGGAAAGTCTAGTTTGTCACTAAAGAAAAAAAAATTATAAAAAATTGCCACTTTGTGCAGATAATGTATTTCCTTTTGCTGAGTGAAACTTTTAACACTAAAAAAATAAATAAATAAGGAATAAATAAATATAAATCAAAGGTGTTTTCCGAGTGTTTAAAGAGGTTCTCTGGGATTTTCATATTGATGGCGTCACCTCTACTAGGCTACCCTCACTGAGCGTTTCTAAATGTTCATTGTGTTACCAGAAACATATAAATTACACTTTTAGTTTCAGTTGCAGACAAATTCAATAAGTATTATGCATTTTTGTACTTCCTGCCTTTTATGCAAATTAACATTAAAAGAGTCATATCTCACTTGTGTGACCAGAGAAGAGTCATATTTTCAAGCTCTCACTCATCTCAGGTTAATTTGCATATGTATCAAATCGGTTTTTTTACACAATAAAAGCACACAGAGCTATGGGGACTGGGTATTGCGGATGTGCTAGCGGCAATCTAGCAGCCCATGTCCTCAGCTCTATACACAAAATCCAGGTGACAGGTTCCCTTTAACCCCAGGATAAGTCGTCAATATGAAATTAGAGATGGTCCGTCTCCAGGCACCACCGCTGATCAGCTGTTTAAGGAAGCCGCTGCGATCGCTGGAGCTCCTCGCAGCTTGTCAGGCACAGCACCGTCCATTGGATTGCGCCCATTCACTTGAATAGGACTGGGCTGTGCTTAGTTTATATGACCGAAGAACGTGACGTCACTGGCCTAGGAAGAGGCAGCAGCGATTACTGGAGCACCATGGTCTCTTCAAATGGCTGATCGGTGGTGGTGCTGGTAGTCAGACCCCCGCCGATCTTATATTGATGACCTGTCCTGAGGATAGACCATCAATATCAAAATCTCAGACAACCCCTTTAATCACAATCAACAGACAATGCTTAAAATAGGTGGCAAGGTCTAGATGTAGGTAGGTGTCTAACTGATCAGCTGTTTGAAGACCACTTCTTAAGCCTCTTCATTGGTCACATGGCCTCAAGTGAATGGGTCTGGGCTGCACTACCAAGCACTGCCACTATCCAATGAACAGCGCTGTGCTTTGTAAGCTGCAAGGAGGCCATAGTGCTCAACGGAGCGCCACAACCTCTTCAAACAGAAGTGGGCGCCGGACCCTCAGACGCCCCCCACAATCACATACTGATGATCTATCCTGGGGGTAGGTCATCAGTATTAACATTTAGACAACCTGCTTAAATTAGATAACAACAAAAATAATACAATTTGGCAGAATTATTTATTTATTATGTATTTATTTAATATAAATAGCAGCCATTGATTAAAGGCAGATTGGACCCCATAGGTTTTCCTTCGCCTCCTCTTCAGTATTGCATGTGCAGCCACCGGTTGATGCCGCCGCTGCCGCCGCGTTGTTTGCATATAGCTGCAGTGATTTGCCTTCATTCACAATTTCCATTTTTTCTCCTGTTCAAATATTCACAGAACTCTGACTGTGCGGCTAATGGGATAATGTGTGATTTAGGACTCTTTAGGAAGAGGATAAAATGTAGTTTTAAAGATGTTTTGAGCATAGAGGAAATTGGGTCTAATTTAATTTTATGATTATGTAGCGTTATTGATTAAAAATTCCACCTTAAAAAGATAGGGGGACATTTACCAAAACCGTCGATTTAGACGCCGGTCTTAGTCCATGTTGGCTGGCGCCTAAGTTATGTAGAGGCGCCGGCTGTTGTGAAATGTTCCCAAGGACATGCTGGGAGTTGAGCTGGAGAGCCTTATGTTGGAGACCACCGTATTTCAGCCACAGATGGACTCTGCTATACCGCTTGCGGACTTTATGTTGCCTCGGGGCGTCCAGTACTTGGGGCTCTCACTGTTGATCTGTATTTACATAGATTTGTCTTGTGCATTTTGTGGAAAGAGGAGGAAAAAAAACACAATTTGCATGTTCATTATTTGCAAAGATTAAACATTGAATGTGGCGTGTGGAGGAGTGGGTACGTTTTGTTTGAGTAGAGCTGAATCATCGTTGCTCCAAAAATATGTCGAAAAACACATGTTTCTGCAGCTTTGGCTTCTACACGTGAAACATGATGAAGCAGGGAGGTTTTTAAAGGGACTGTTCACCCTCAATGCTGTGCGTACCGATCGCGGTGCTTGATACGAAGGGTGTAGTTACAGGAGGCGCAGAGGTGGTAGTTACACCGTCTTCTTCTACATAAGAAGACACTGATATCAATGATGTGTATATATATATAGCAGGTGGCGGGATTGCTACAGATTTTGCATCACTAGGTTTGTGAGTGACCACTCTGGATCTCCACAAGAACATGGAGATCAGGGTTGTCCCTTGTGGACACATCCTTTATTGCCAAGCAGCATCTGAAACCCGAGCACGTCATCCACACAACGGAGGAGATTTATTATAACTGGTGTATAGGTAACTGGCGTAGTTGCCCATAGCAAGCAATCATACTTCACCTATAATTTTCCAAAGGAACTGTGAAAATGAAGGTGGAATCTGATTGGTTGCTAGGCACAACTAAAGCAGTTTTCCTTTATACCAGTTTTGATAAATCTCTCCCAATCCCTCTCTCTCTTCTGTCCTGGTAGTTTGTTACAATGTATCAGTGCAGGTAAAATGTATCAATCTGAAATCCAGGCTGTAGATCTTGCTCTAGACTGGATACAACTGTCACAACTTCCTCAGCTGTGAGAAGAATCAGGCTATGTTTATAGGCATTAATATAATCTGTTGTGGCTTTTGAAGGTAATTGGGGGTCATTTATCAAAGACCAGCTTTTTACGCCAGCCTTAGATAGCCCTTCCTGCAGCCAATAACAGGCCACGATGGGGACAAGCCTCCCTAGCGTCACCTGCGATGCTAGGGAGGCTCATCCCCGTAGCGGCCTGCTATTGGCATTCCCCCCCGTCGCCGGATGTTTTGATCTGCGTGACAGGGAGATGGAGAGGTGGCCGTGCGGAAAACAGGCGTTACGTGGGTGCTGGGAAGCGGGGTGTCCACAAATGGGTCCACATCGGTTCCGCAATATCGGGAATAGGTGCGGACCCATTCATTCTCTATGGGGCCGAAAGAGATGCGGAGAGCACACTATGTGCTCTCCGCATCCGAATTTCTGGAGCGTGGCCCCAAACTTCTGGGCCGCGGCTCTGCAAAAAAATAGAACATGTCCTATTCTTGCCAGCAATTGCGGACAAGAATAGGCAGGTGTATTGCGGATCTGCTATTTGCGGATCCGCAATACACTACAGATGTGTTAATGGACCCTAATTATAACCTATATGAGGTGCCCGGGCATTGAGGGGGGGGGGGGGTCATTATAGGGATTAGATAACCCCTTTAAGATACAAAAATCTAAATCTGAAAATAAATCAATGGGAGATAGACCTCCAAAGACAATTACAACTGCCGACACGACTGTTACAATTATTTTGTAGATGTTTAGCTATATGCTTACAGTGGAGGAAATAATTATTTGACCCCTCACTGATTTTGTAAGTTTGTCCAATGACAAAGAAATGAAAAGTCTCAGAACAGTATCATTTCAATGGTAGGTTTATTGTAACAGTGGCAGATAGCACATCAAAAGGAAAATCGAAAAAATAACTTTAAATAAAAGATAGCAACTGATTTGCATTTCATTGAGTGAAATAAGTATTTGAACCCCTACCAACCATTAAGAGTTCTGGCTCCCACAGAGTGGTTAGACACTTCTACTCAATTAGTCACCCTCATTAAGGACACCTGTCTTAACTAGTCACCTGTATAAAAGACACCTGTCCACAGAATCAATCAATCAAGCAGACTCCAAACTCTCCAACATGGGAAAGACCAAAGAGCTGTCCAAGGATGTCAGAGACAAAATTGTAGACCTGCACAAGGCTGGAATGGGCTACAAAACCATTAGCAAGAAGCTGGGAGAGAAGGTGACAACTGTTGGTGCGATTGTTCGAAAATGGAAGGAGCACAAAATGACCATCAATCGACCTCGCTCTGGGGCTCCACGCAAGATCTCACCTCGTGGGGTGTCAATGGTTCTCAGAAAGGTGAAAAAGCATCCTAGAACTACACGGGAGGAGTTAGTTAATGACCTCAAATTAGCAGGGACCACAGTCACCAAGAAAACCATTGGAAACACATTACACCGCAATGGATTAAAATCCTGCAGGGCTCGCAAGGTCCCCCTGCTCAGGAAGGCACATGTGCAGGCCCGTCTGAAGTTTGCCAATGAACACCTGAATGATTCAGAGAGTGACTGGGAGAAGGTGCTGTGGTCTGATGAGACCAAAATAGAGCTCTTTGGCATTAACTCAACTCGCTGTGTTTGGAGGAAGAAAAATGCTGCCTATGACCCCCAAAACACCGTCCCCACCGTCAAGCATGGGGGTGGAAACATTTTGCTTTGGGGGTGTTTTTCTGCTAAGGGCACAGGACAACTTATTCGCATAAACGGGAAAATGGACGGAGCCATGTATCGTGAAATCCTGAGCGACAACCTCCTTCCCTCTGCCAGGAAACTGAAAATGGGTCGTGGATGGGTGTTCCAGCACGACAATGACCCAAAACATACAGCAAAGGCAACAAAGGAGTGGCTCAAGAAGAAGCACATTAAGGTCATGGAGTGGCCTAGTCAGTCTCCGGACCTTAATCCAATCGAAAACCTATGGAGGGAGCTCAAGCTCAGAGTTGCACAGAGACAGCCTCGAAACCTTAGGGATTTAGAGATGATCTGCAAAGAGGAGTGGACCAACATTCCTCCTAAAATGTGCGCAAACTTGGTCATCAATTACAAGAAACGTTTGACCTCTGTGCTTGCAAACAAGGGTTTTTCCACCAAGTATTAAGTCTTTTTTTGTTAGAGGGTTCAAATACTTATTTCACTCAATGAAATGCAAATCAGTTGCTATCTTTTATTTAAAGTTATTTTTTCGATTTTCCTTTTGATGTGCTATCTGCCACTGTTACAATAAACCTACCATTGAAATGATACTGTTCTGAGACTTTTCATTTCTTTGTCATTGGACAAACTTACAAAATCAGTGAGGGGTCAAATAATTATTTCCTCCACTGTATGTGTCTCAATACTGTTATAATGAACTCCTTGAAGGCAGTAGCAGATATGTGAGAACTGGAAGAATAATATTTAACTTTGTAATAAAATGTCAATTTTGAGATATGTTTATTTCATCCAAAGAGGAGCTATCATATAACATGTAGGCAGCTCAATTATTGATACATTGGAACTTAAATGTGTCCCCTGCAATATGTGGTTATTCTTTATTTATAAATAGTATTACTTTCATCCTAATATTTAGCGGAGATGCTGTTATAATGTATCTAACCTGGAAAGTGCATTTGGTTTATGTCTTCACATCCACTCTTGTAATTGAGGCAAAAAAGAGGGAAGGGTCAATTTCTCTAGAATATTATATAATCTAAGACCCACTGCAGGCCTTGTCATAAATTAGGCTCACCTCTGGCAGTCCATGGGCGGAATTTATTACGAAAAATACGCCACTTTTTGTGCGTATTTAAGGCACAGAGTTTGTCGCAATGGGGTTTTGCTGCAAAATCTGCAACTTTTTGCTGCTCACAGCACTTTTCCACGGTGGCGGGAAAAGGAGGGGGGTGAGCAGGGAAGCGGGTGGACCGGCTGGCCCGTCTCATTTGCCATTTTCTATGCCAGTTTATAGTGTGGAAAATGGTCTTAAATCACGAGAGCAAGGGAGCTGGCGTAGTTTAAACCGTGTCGCATGGTCAGCGGAACCAAGCGCCAAAGTTATGTAGAGGCTTGCACCTCTAGATAACTTTCGTGCATCCACCACCAGTGCAGGGATATTATGACCGTCGTATATATATCGCCGGTCTTAATAAGTGACCCCCCCGTGTACCTGGAGTGAAAACTATCCCAGCCTGTGAGTGGAGTCGACTCATTTTCACTCTTTTTTTTTAATGCCTATTTCCCAATTGGCTACAAAATAGTTTTGCATGGGTGTTAAAAAGTTGTGTAACGGGTCTTGTGACTTTTTTTTTATGCCAAAAACTGGCGTACCGCCATTAGTAAATGACCCCTAATCTGCAGATTTTTGCAGATGTAATGATGGTGGCAGAATTTTGTCAAGATTTAGGCACAGAGTTCTCTCCTAAAACCCGATGGAATCCCCAGCGTGGGAACATGGCCTTAGATCTGTGCAAGTTTGCGGCCTCTAGATATTAATAGAACACTCCCATTCACTGACAGCAAGCAGAAATCCTGAAAAAGCTGTTGAATTAAAATGCAAAGTGTATTATGTTGCAGCCGTAAAATGTACGAGTTAATAATGAAAAAAATA
This sequence comes from Bufo gargarizans, assembly GCF_014858855.1. Classification (NCBI taxonomy): domain Eukaryota; kingdom Metazoa; phylum Chordata; class Amphibia; order Anura; family Bufonidae; genus Bufo; species Bufo gargarizans. Next base: position 13,199,574 of record NC_058090.1, on the reverse strand, counting down.
TGATTTGCTTTGTTGCAGGTGCTTCACGTTCAGGAGGGGAACATTACGCCGGATGCAGAGCAGGGGGGAACGGCGCTAATTAAAAGCCTTAAATATCGTGTCTCTCTCTCTCTCTCAGTTTTTTTAAGTTCTCATCATTGTGAGAATAGGCAGAAATAGAACAGAGTTCCATTCAGTATCAGTGGAGTAGTTAGCGCTTGTGAGCAGCAGTTGGGACTGATCTGTTCCTCCAGATTTCCAGGAAAGTGCCGGGGGTCGCTTGGCACCGTTTATACCGCGCCGTTTCTCCCACTTTAGGATTGGAGTTTCCAGCGAGCTGACTCACGAGCTGAAGATTCCAACATGTACAAAGCTCAGCCAAGCTGCTGAAAAGGCCTCCGATAATACCGAGCCACGTCCAAGGCGAAGTATAACCCCCACCAGGAGCAGCGGGCTTAATACATCCAAAACAAATTCTGAATCATCCTAATTGTCGTCACTCCAGGAATTGGAGTCCCGCGCCGTATGTATATAAAGCTTTAGGAGTCTCACTGTACGATAATTTACATTGAAGATGTGACTAAATACATATTCATTCTGGTTGTAAATGTAATGGCGCGCGTCATTATTTTCTAGAAACACATGGGGGTGATTTTAGGAGGGTGCAGTTTTTACCAGATGTGTTCTAAAAGAGCGAAGACCTGCTCACACTTGTCGGACCACGGATCTATGGCGTTTTCTAAGGTGATTATTGCACTTGGTAATCGCACCAGGTCGCAGATTAAGTGATGTGTATACGGCGTTTCATCCAGCAACGATTTCATGATATTAACAAAAAATCCAACCATGTTTGAAACATCTAAATTTTCTCACGTTCAAACATTCGTGCCATTTCATTTTCCTACACCTAGACAGCGATGATAACATTCAATATTGCCTTTCAATTGCAAAGTGCAATAATTACGGAAAAGGAAACCCGCTACAGAGTCCTGGCCTGATTAGTGTCTACATAGCAGTATAGCGGTGCTACGGTTAGACCCATAAAAAAGCATCGAGTTCCACAATTTGAGCGACTTCTTGTTTTTCAGCTTCTCCAAACTTGTGAACTTTGTACAACTTTGTTGCAACGTGACATCCTGTTCTTTTCAGTGGGGGACTTAAAGGTGCCGGCCCATCTCACACATTGGTGGCATATCACTAGGATGTGCCACCAATGTCAGATTTGTCCCAGAGGTGGGACCCGCATCTATTTCAACAACGGGGGCCCCCAAAGTGAACGAGTGGACATGCGGACGCCCTCCATTCACTTCTATAGAACTGCAAAAAAATTGCCAAGTGCCAGCTCCCATAGAGGTGATCGGAAAGGTGGTCTTGGCTGCGCTTGCGCAGTGTGCTCCCTGTTCACTTCTATGGGACTTCTGCGAGAGCAATCCTGTCCATGCGCGGCGCACTCTCCTTCACTTTGGGGGCCCCATTCTAGAGATAGGTGGTGGGACCTGCACCTATCTGACATTGGTGGCATATCCTAGCAATATGCAAATAAAATAAAATTGGGGGACAGTCAGCACATCCCAGTGTCACCAGTGTGTGAGATGGGCCAACCCCTTTAAAGCTCCTAGGTCCTAATGCAAACTCTGTAGCAGAGCTCCCCAACTATCACACGTCATCTACAGCACTACTGTTCTCTTATGTGACAGCGGGACCAGTGACCTTCTCTCCCCCAGGGACCTGGATCTTGCTCCAATTACCATTAAGCAAAGTTGCATGAGGGTGGCATGTCTAAATGCGACGTGCAGCTTTGGTTAAAGTTGTCTTGTAGCATTTTTCTGACCATCCCAAAAATTGAAGATTTAATGCCGGCGTCCATAAAGGGGGCATGACCTGATCGGCCATTGGCCGAGTAAAATGAAATATATGCCTAAAAATTAAGCCACACCCCCAGATTGTAAAACCGATGGTCTATGGGGGGAATATGCAAAATATGGAGATCAGATATTAGATATTTGGCACATTATTTTGTGATCCAAATCTCCAAAAAAAATCGATAGAAAAAATTACTTTTTATAATCTACAGATAATCGAAGTGTATCAAACTTTCGTCTCTAGTCACACTTAGAGCTGCTTTCAAAAGTCTGCTGATTGCCTTTGGAATCTGAATCGGCTTATTACTAGGTCAGTCATGGAACCAAACTGCTCTTGGGCAGTTGTCATGTCCACTCCCAAAATGCATTGCTTTCTGGTGCTGCTTTGGGTGTGAACAGAGAGTAAAGCAAAACAGGTAAAGCAAAGGAGGTCAACAGTTTATGTAGCAGTAACCCATGAGATATTGCTTTATATCATGTTTTTCTTCTATTATCCTGCTGTGGTTTTGCAATATTCCAAGTTTTTATGTTTAAGAATAAAAAATGAATGGACAGGTCATTTCCCCCCCCACAAGGCCATGTCTTCTGAAATACTCAGTGTCTCTGCCACATGCAGCCCTGACCTCAGTCATATCAGTCCATTCCATGAGTGGACACCTCATTGCCCCCACAAGATTAGTGCGCTGATGTCCTGAAATGCGCTGTGATGTTGAAACACTCAACTTGTGAATTGTGAAAATTAGACACAACCTTACTTAAAGCACATGGTTAGCAACAGAAAGCACACGCAGTGGAGGAACCCTATGGGTGAAAAATGGTCAGGGCCAGAAAAACATGAGTTCTTCCAAAAACAGTGCCAAGCCGGTCCACAGGTAGTGTGCGGTATTGCAGCTCAGCCTCATTCTTTTCAATGGAGCTTAGATGCAATGGCATATACAACCTGCAGTCAGGTGGGTACTGTTTCTGGAGGAAAGCAGCCATGTTTTTTTAATCCTGTACAAACAGGGAGTGATAATGTTTCTCTAAAGTGTGAGGATCCAAGCAAATAGCTCCTCATATCTCACCCTCATCTCTATGTGACATGGGAAGAACAGATTTACTGCAGTCACACCGGGATCTTCAAGCTCTGACATGGGTCTCTTCTCTTTTTTTTTTTTCCAGCTCCTCCTCATAGGAGGGGCTAAAAAAGTAACACCTCTGCGGAAGAGTCCCTTCCCTTCTGCTATAGTAGCGGTCCAGGCCCACTGTCACTTTGCTCCTGGGCACGGCCAAAGCTCTTCTCACCTGCTCCCTTGCTCGCCGTCGTCTCTCCCCTTCTACCTGGAAGGCCGGAATAGCTCCTCTTCTACATCGCAGGCTGTGGCCTACTGCTTTCTGCCATTGCCCTCCTTCATGCAGGCTATGTCTGCTCTTGCTCTGCACGTAGTGCACAAGTGCTCCCTCTGTCTCTTAAAATGCCAGTGTGCATGCACCCTAATTTCCACCAGCCAATGACTGGCCAGCTTGGGGTGCATAAGGCAAAAAAAAAAAAAAAAGACTTAAGGCACCCTTGCCCTGTGGGGGCAATAGGTTCCAGTTTGACCTGCAAAGTATGTCCTGCAAAGGTGTGCTCTTTCTACGTTTGTCTGCCTGTGTACTGACTTCTGCCTGTTTCCCAGATTTGACCCTTTTCAGCCTGACCTTTCAGCCTGACCTGACGTGTGCGTGATCTCTGTTCTGGCATGAATCTGCCAGCCCTGACCTTGTTCTGTTTATCGGATCGCACAAACTCTGCCTGTCCTGACCTTGGCCTTTACCTGAGAACGGTTTTGCCTGATCTCTCGATGCTCTGCACTGGTGTCTTTTGACCCCTGATGATCAGCCGTCACCTGAACAGAGACTACTCCAAGAGTTAGTGGCATGGTGGTTCCCCTGCAGCAAAGTCCAGATCCCTGTACAGGGGTGAGAAAGGTGAAGACCAGGGTGGCCTTTAGTAGTAGCCCCAAGTCAAATATGTTTAAGTGATACTTTCACTTAAGAGTGTATTACACAACCCGATGTGGCAGATGATTGTTGGCAAGGAAGCGTTCCCTCCCGGCAATCACCTGCTCTCTAGCGGAGGAGACCACTGCTATTACCTTTGGGAGGAGCGATCGCTATTCCTTCGCTCGTCGCCATGCTGTATAGTGGTTTGCCGGCTGCAGATCTTATTTTGACACCAAGATCTGCTGCCTGCAAATTACAATTTTTTTAAAATGTCAAAAGATTTCAAGGGTTTGCTCATTCATTGGGCAATCGGCGGCAGTATCAAACTGCCAGATGATCGTTAATGACTGTTCATGCAAACGCTCGTTAGCGATCATCTCCCGAAAAATCGGTAGGTGTGATACATGCTTTTCTGAAGCTCCAGTAGCAGGATAGAAGCAGGGAGATGTTTTATTCTGTGCCCTTCAGCAAAGCATCATGGTTCCTATAGAATTCCTGCTAAACACTGGATGATTGGGCTATTCCATAATCCAGGTCCTGGATCACCGTAAAGGTATGCGAACCCATGGCGGACTCTGCAGTTTTTCCACCCTAGAATAGAGAAAATTCATATTACACTACCAGCAAAGTGGCTGAGATTTTAGCAAAACTGCTCCCACTGTGTAGAAATTCTACAACGGAAACAGACCTGCGGTGCAGATTTGGAAATCCGCAGATCGTCCGCAGTGTAGAATAAGCAACGAAATGCATGCGCATATTCCACACGGGAAATCCGCATCATATCCGTACCATGTGGACATACTGTAAGTCCTATACAGTATATGCCTCGTCTACTGCACCAGCAGTGTGATGGTTTTTGCGCTCCTTTGTGTCAGGAGACGAGGCAGAGACGTCACAAGCCCATTGTCTCCGCCATAGATTGAGATTCCATTGTGTGTGCAGACATCAGGCCGACAACAGAGATGCAGATTTAACTACCGGTTATCCGCATGTGATTATCTCCTGCTAAATTTGGTTCCTTCCCGGCGAAATATCTATTCTTACCCAATGATATGGATCGCCGGGGCAAACAGAAGCCTGACAGATTTATCAGCAGCTGCGGCGACTATGCTCATGAATATTCGAAAATGAAGGCAATTCCTGCGTGTAGGAGGAGATGAAACAGCCGAAATGAGGTTTTCTCTGCATGTGAAAGCCCCTGCCTTGGTTCAAAGACTGAGGTGCCATGTCTTGTACAGCAATTCATTTGCTGCTGATAGGTGGAAAGTGCATAGAGTGCAGGTATTTCATGGATTACAGCATGAATCTGTATAGCATTAGATGTACCATCATGGCCCAGCGTGAAAGCTACGCCAGAGCCCCTTCTCCCGGCCGTCATGTGGCATTTAGATATAGAGGGACCCTTGGGCCACCTCCAGACACCTCTGTCCTCCTCATGGCCTCCTACACACATGTCGTTTTGCAATTTTCTGACACAAACTGGTGTTTTGCTGTGACTTTAGAAAAGTTGCATCAAAATCTGGGATGTGACCAGAACGCGTCAATGTACCCTACTCAGACTGACTCCAAATTATACTATCCTACATATTACCAGTATACAGTACTATGTTGCGGCACCATACAGTGCCCACATACTACTGCAATATGGTGGCCATATAAAAGTGCCATAAGTGCCCACCTACTGCTGCATCATCGTGGCCACATGAAAATGCCATAGAGTACCCACATACTACTGCACTATAATGGGCATGTAAAAGTGCCATACAGTGCCTACATGCTACTGAAATATAGTAGTCATATAAAAGTGCCATACAGTGCCCACATACTACTGTAATATAGTGGCCATAAAAAAGTGCCATACAGTGCCCACATACTACTGTAATATAGTGGCCATATAAAAGTGCCATACAGTGCCCACATACTACTGTAATATAGTGGCCATAAAAAAGTGCCATACAGTGCCCACATACTACTGTAATATAGTGGCCATATAAAAGTGCCATACAGTGCCCACTTACTACTGCAATCTAATGGCCATAAAAGTGCCCAAAAACTACTGAAGTATAGTGTCCATAAAAAAGTGCTATGCAGTGCCCACATACTACTGTAATATAGTGCCATATAAACATGCCAAACAGTGCCCACATAATACTGGAGTATAATGTCCATTTAAAAGTGCCATACAATGACCACATACTACCGAAATATAGTTTGAATATTTTATATGGCTACTAAATTGCAGTAGCATGGGGGGCTGTATGGCACTTTTATATTATGTTGCAATAGTATGTGGGCAAGGTATGTTACTTTTATTTGGCCACTATATTTCGGTAATGTGGTACAGTGCCCACATACTGCTGAAATATAATGGAGATATTAAAGTGCCATACAGTGCCCACATACTACTGTAATATAGTAGCCATATAAATGTGCCATACAGGTCCACATACCACTGCAATATAATAGCCATATGACAGTGTTATAAAGAGTCCATATGCTACTGCAACATATTAGCAATATGAAAGTGTAATACACTGGCCACATACTACTGCAATATAGTAGTGGTAGTTGTGCTGCTACGCAATTAAAATTTATATAGTTTAATTCATTGAACCATTCATATATTCTATATTTGGTTATATGCTCCCATCTAGTGGCCGTTTTCGGTAATGCACTTGTTTTTTCTTGTTCGTGATATCTGATACTCATTTCTTTTCTTTGCTCCACCCCTTCTTCTGTGTACTTCATTTCCTGTATCTTCATCCTTCTCCAGCATATGTACAGGTACACATGTATTCTCATGTACGCTTACAAAAGCATCATCTTTTGACCGCACAATATCGGAATCCATCTGTTCTGCTGTACTCTGTTATCTGGTTTACAGAATAAAGCAACTTACAAGGATAAACTCGGTGTTGGTGAATTCAAGCTATCTGATGAGGATTGTCCGCAGTGATTATATCTGCCTATACAGGCCAGGCATAGAGGTCTCACTAGGGATAAATCGCTATTACAACAATCGGAGTCAGAATAGTAGTAACTAGAGTTCAATACCAAAATCAAGGATTGGCCCTCACCTGAGATGTACTGCAATCAAAGATTGTATGGCAATGCCATATATAACACCCGACAGAGAGTGTCAGATAGCAATAAGCCACCATATTGTTTTTTCCCACAAAAAGAAATCTGAATGGGCCCCTTCAGTCAACGGGCCCCAAAGCAGCTGCTATGGCTGTAGTTACAACCATGGAGGGAGGGTGGGTGGCTTCAGGGGAAATCGTCCCTATTACAGGATAATCCAGTCCTGGGAATGTTCTTTGAAGAGTTCCTCACTGATGGCAAGACTACTACTGGTGAACAAGGGGCCCATATATTGTGCTTCCACAGGGGCCACAGCTATGTTCCTTTGTAGCCCTCTCGCATCTGATTCTTATATCCACAATTGCCAAAACAGTGAAATACATCATCCAAATTCAAGTGAATGCCTGATACTGAGGAGAGCGGTGGACAAAAGCACTTGATTTTCCCAGAATATATAAAGTAGACACAAGGGGCCCGTAGCAGAAGAACATTCACAATTCATTTTGTAGACGTGGGGTAATCAGCCCATAGACGTCTACCGCGAGATCTGCAGCGTGAAGCATATTTTCATTAGTCTTCAATCTGCTCTTCTAATAAAATATTTAAAGCGACGGTATCAGGTAGAGGGAGGCCTTGAAGACTTGGGTTCAGTCACACCCAGTAATTAGATTACCAGCCCCACCCTCTAATGGGTGCTCAGTTACACCCCGTATATGTGATCTGATAAAAAGGCCAGATGGTCCTCAATCTCATAAAGGGACTAGTCTGGCTCTGAAACGCATTGTTTTTGCCCCATCCTAATAAATCCATTTCTATGTTGACTCATCCACAGCAGTTCCGTGACCACCTGGCCTTTCCTTCCTCCTGGCACAGAATATTACAGGCGACAGGTGCCCAATTTCAAGGTGTGGTGTCCCAAGTGATTCTGACCTACATTTGTTACTGCTTGCTATTTGTTAGCAGGTCTAAAGCAGATGAGAGGTCATGACTGAGAAGACTGTCTATCCATGAAACAGGTCACCAGTCACCCACTTTATTTCATGCACTTCTTATTGACTACCCTACTTTTTGGAATTTCAGTCACTTTTCAGTACTGATAAGTTGCAACAAACTTCAAAAACCTGCAGATTAAGCTGGTCATACACATAAGAGATAGGTCAGCTGAACCAACCGATCTTGGTGGGACCAACCGTCAAATGTCTGCGAGTGACTCTCTACCTACAGTAGAACTTGGGGGGGGGGGGACGGACACACAAGGATTTTTGTTATGCTGGTGTTCCATGCCGATGGCAGGACAGCCCGAAAGCTTAGCTTGTTTCAAGGATTGTCTGTCCATGCCGGTGTCATCCTGTACCCTTGGCAATGCAGCTATGTAGGCTGCTGTTCACCTCCTCTGCCTCTGTCCACCCATATGGCATGCACATGCCTCCTCTGGCTCTTAAAGGACCAGTGTCCATCCACCTCAGTCTACTCCGAACATTGACTGCCCACATAAGTGCATTTAAGCAACATTCCCTGTGGCAATAGGTTCTAGTTGTATAGATGGTGCACTACTTGTCTTGTTTGTTCCATATTTGACCCTTATCTTCCTGACCTCTGCCTGCTCTCTGTATGGACCCTGACCCCTGTACTGATTTAGGATTGCATGAACTCTGCCTGCCCTGACCTTGGCTTGTCTCTGACTCTGGTTTTGCCTGACACCTCAGTGTTTTTAACTGGTGTCTCTTGAACACTGTGGGTCAGTAGTCTACTGAGCAGAGACTACTCCAGGAGGTAGAGGCCTGGTGATTCCCCTGCAGCGGAGTCTAGATCCCTGTACAGGGGATAAAGGGTGAATACCAGGGGAAGCACTTAGATAATGCCCTTAAGGGTACCCTCAGGCCAAATCTGTTCAGTAGACAGATCCACATGCACTTTGTAGCAATTGGGCAGATGGATTTCAGCATGACTGACCCTTTAAGTCTTAGGGAGATATACTGCTGCCGGAGGAGCAGCTTCCCTTAGAGAAAAACATGCAAGCTCAGCCGATCCAATCTTTCCATGTATGGGAAGAATCTAATGTGTATGGCCAACTAAACCTAAAAAAGCTGTTTTCTTGATGATAGGGTCCCTGACAAAGTCCCTGTATTTGCATTCTCAAGCAATAGTAAAACAAAAAACAAAAAAGAAGAAAAATAAATCGAGGTAGGTACAAAAAAAAATGGAAACACAAGACTATTTTTGTCCTCATTGGCAGCTTCATCGTAGGAGCCTGAAAATGACATTTCACAAGAACTTGCTAAAAACCCAGAAAATATGCATTGTAAAAATAAACGACCGTGGAACACGCTGTGCGGTTTTGTAATTGGGCTGCAAAATATGTTAAGCTGCATTTCCAAATCCAGAACAATTAAAAGATTTGAAAAAAAAACACACAAACACAAAAAACAAAGACTTTCTTGAGAATAAAGTTTTCAAGTGGAATTTTAAAGGGAAGATGACAGCATTGCCTAAAGAAGTACTTCAACTTGGGAGTATATTTTTTTATTATTCACCCCTCTGTTCTGGGTCCGACTGGTGCAGAGGTGTAACATAAAGCTCCTGGGTGCCAATGCAAAATCTGTATCAGGGGCCCCTGTGTCTTATACAGGGGCAGATTGTAAACTTGAAGTGGCCCTGGAAAAAAATTAAAAGTGGCTCCATGTTGTAGGTAGGTACAAATTGACAGAGGCCGGGACAAAACAAGTAGGCAGGGACATCAGAAGTAGGCAGGGTCTGCCATACCGTAGTGCAGCACAGAATACTGCCCCAGCAGAACCAAACACCACAGGGCAGCACAAAATACTGCTGCCCCAACCACAGTATTCAATTGTATCACAGTTGAGTTCAGGAAGGCACCTGTGGCCGTTGAGCATCAGATCATTATATACCTGGCATGTGGCCATCAAGAGGGCTTTAGTGGCCCTCTCAGCATTAGCCCACCAGGAAATTTCCCTGTAGGGTCTATGGCCAAACCACCCCTGGCTTATATAATAATAAGGTCTTATGTGGCAGAGGAGCCATTAGTACCTCTCGGGTGCAACTGTTGTCTCTGAGCTAGTCCACCAGAGGCTCTGGTGCAATAATTGGCACTACAAATCCAGCAGAAGTCAACTCCACTTAAAACCACATGGAGAACTAGTGAGGGTGAGAAATCACCACATGACAAAGTAGACCTCAGCAAAAACGGAATGTTTTTGGAATGATTTCTGGGCACTTCAAATTAAAGAGACAGTTCTACGAAGCCATTGGCCGTCAAGGTCACGCAAGCATATAGCACTGACATTTTAGTACTAAACCTTTTTATAAACTCCTCCAGAAGGTCTCCTTTAAAGTCAATGACTCCTGCTGTTTTTTCAGGAACCACCAGTGGTCATCTAGATTAGCCTGCCAGCTGCTGCTGTGGTCTGTGCTGTAATTATCAGGAAGTCCTTCGTATTCCCTAATGCATATCATTAATGACTCAATTGTTTGCAAAGCAGCAGCCTGAATATGGCCATTACATAGCATTCCAAGCTGCAACCAACGGGTGATCTAAATCTAGGTTGGAGATCTGGATGTATTACCTTCATGAGAGGTGCTGTGTAGATATGGAGCACTGTGGTCTCTTCAAATGGCTGATCGGCTGTAGTGCCATCAATATCAAAATCTCAGACAACAGGCAATGCTTGCTAGTATCCCCTTTAAATAGGTGGCCAGGTCTGATGTCATCTTCAGGCATGAATTATCTAGTCCAGATTAGGCGAGCAGTAGACCAAACCAGCAACGCCTAAGGAGTGAAGCAGGAATGGAAGAAACATTTGGTTAGCTAGCAAACCCGACATGGTTGTGGGCAGGGACATAGGCCACTCGCCATTGCGTGCTACTCTGGATCTGGGCAAGGTGAGTAACAATAAGAAGTTTATTGTTGGAACATAAGTTTAGATATCAATGGAAGATCCCATACCAGAAAGTCTCAGACAGTCTTGGAGAAATTGAGTATAAATGTATCAAGTGCTACATTTATCACATAATCCTGATATTAAACAAAAATAGGTTGTCATGGAAACGAACCTGGAAGACAGCAGAGATCAAAAAATAGCAGGATCATCTGTTAATTGAGTCACTCAGATTCTGAAATAATTCTGAGCTAGGTTTGCTAAGGATCTGCGTTGTAGCCACTAGCTCAGGATTCATTTGCCAAAATGGTTCAACAGTTCATTTGTATCCTGGGATGAAGAAGATGGAAAAGGTTATGACAATATAATACTGTACCATTCTTATTAGTTACCTTCAATGTTGGCTCAACTCTTGGTTGACCATATGGTTGGCTTTTTTTTTATAAGAGGAACCACCATGGGTCTTCATTCATGGAAACATCTCCATTGGAGACTACAAACAGAACCCACCACTGAAGAGTGAACATAACCTAATGGGTAGAAGAAGATCAAAGCAGATTGGAGCCTGATCTTTGGACTAGCATTGGTGGCAATGGGGTCTAGGGTCACCTGAAACAAAACACTACAGTGCCTGACTCCTTTATGACCAGGGTTGACACCCAACTAGGCTGACAGTTGTATTAACGATGGACCAATCTCATTCGTATTCCAGCCTAAAACATTTATTACCTATACAACCGATAACTGCTAGGACCACCACCTTGCTGCAGTCATATAGTTTGGGACTCCTGGATACACAACTGTAACAGAGAGGAGGTTAAATGGAGAAATGATGAAAACAGCCATATTTTATTCTTTCACCATTATGGTCATGTGACTTCGAGAACCAGAGTTTCCTATGCTAGTAATTGGGATCCCAACAGTCAGACCCTCATTGATTTTTTAGGATAGGTTCTAAATGTTTAGGACTATAGCGATAATCATTAAAGGGTTTTCTGGTACTAATTTATTGGCCTATCCAAGATTGGTGGCTCCCTGCACCCTCTTGATCAGCTGACTGAAGAAGGGGGCTTCATTTACCAGGCACAGTGCCATAGCACCCATCAATCTGACATTGATTGCCTATACTAAGGACAAAGTCCTGGAAACCCCAACAATGTCAAACTCCAGAGTCAGGACTGTTTTTATTTAACATTTGGCATTGCCAAGTTGGGCATAGGTGCAGGATCCTTTAAATTCAGAGGCCCCTTTAAATCCAAGGGAAACTAAACTGATGCCTCTATTAAATCCAAGTAATGAAACAAGGAAGATTTTATATTTCCTGTCTGTGAAGCTCTGGTTGTGTCGTGATCGAGATCTATTGGAGTATTACGAGAAGTAATGCCAACACCTTAAGCAAATATGGTTGTTTTTCTGGTGTGACATTTGTAATAGGTCTGTAAGTCTTGGTCTGAATCATTCATATTTCATCTATTTTTATCTGTGGGCTCCATGTCTTCCCATAAAATGGCAATGTATATGACATCAATAGGATTTACGTTACACATGAAGAGTCATCCGTCATGCTGCTGGTGTTTAAGCCAATACACAGTGGTGCATCCAACATCTCATCATGGATGGTGACTTCATCGAGAAATGAGTAGACCTGTAGCGTCTCAGTGGTCTTGACAATTATTCAATGGGTTGTCTGCTTTGAGTATCCGCTTTGGAACTAGTTATGGAATCCTCAGGGCCCCCATTGAGGACCCTCGTCTATTAGGGATAGCAAACAGCAGATATCAACAACACATTTTGCTTTGGAGGACCAAGCACTAAGCGGACACTAGATGGATTTCAGTGGACAATATGTAATGCTTACTTTCTCCTGTGGAGGCACTGCAGGGAAAGTGAACACTTTCTGCCAAGGTTCCCTACAGATCATAGATGATTTATGAGGAGCTCAACAGCAGGACACCTCGAGATCAACAAATTGTTAGAGTGCCCTTTTAACAAAAAGGAATCGTGAAACCTATCCACAAGATTGGGAATAAGTGTGTGTCAGATTGTTGTGAGGCCCACCTCTGAGACCCCCACCAGTCATGAGAACCTGGGTGCCATGGAAATTACATTTCCACCTGGTAAAGAGACAGGACCGAGGAATTGTCTGAGGAACAGCTCAGGGCGTCATTACCTTGTATTTTTTAAAGTTATTCCAATACATTACCATAAGTTACTGGCGGAAATCAGGAGATTCAGCAGCCAAGAAGATTACTAATGAATCATGAATGCACCTCGGCTTCCACTCCCCATGATTGGCATCGTAAATCAAACATGGACACCCCCCGAGTCCCGAAATCAAAGGACCACTCATTAATTTGATTGACACTTCACCCGGTGACAGATTCGCTGCTCTGTAATCAATTAAACCGCAATTCATCAACAATATATCTCGAGTATATTTAACCAGTGTTTTCCCTGGATGGTGGTGGAATATAAAAAGGCTGTAATCACCGAATCCTCAAGATCAGTAATATTCATGAAAAGACACAATTTAAAAGCAATTCTGAGCCTGCAGGAAATGGATGGGTTAGCAAAAGGCGGGACGAAGTCTCAGAAACAAGTCACTATCACCCGAATCCAGTGACAGACCCAAAATATTCAGGGAATAAGGTTCGATATTCATCATATGTGCGGTATAATAATAAAACTCGTCTAATGGAAAACTCACTGTGATTATGTGACCAGTACTAGTATAATAATAGTAAAATGGGAATCTATGACATAGTGGGCAGTATTATAGCAGTTATATTATTGTACATAGGAGCAGTATTAGAAAAAAGTACACAAAGCCCAGCTTACAGAAATATAAAATCCAGCCTTTATTGTTCCAAGACCTAAAATCCAAATCCAAATAGCAAAAAAAGTCTACGCGTTTCGGGTCAGACAGCGACCCTTAATCATGAGGAGCAGTATTATAGTAGTTATACTCTTGAACATAGGAGCAGTATTATAGTAGTTATATTCTTGTACATAGGAGCAGTATTATTGCAGTTATATTCTTGTACATAGGAGGCAGTATTATAGTAGTTATATTCTTGTACATAGGAGGCAGTATTATAGTAGTTATATTCTTGTACATAGGAGCAGTATTATAGTAGTTATATTCTTGTACATAGGAGCAGTATTATAGTAGTTATATTCTTGTACATAGCAGCAGTATTATAGTAGTTATATTCTTGTACATAGGAGCAGTATTATTGTAGTTATATTCTTGTACATAGGAGACAGTATTATAGTAGTTATATTCTTGTACATAGGAGCAGTATTATAGTAGTTATATTCTTGTACATAGGGGCAGTATTATAGTGGTTATATTATTGTACATAGGAGCAGTATTATAGTAGTTATATTCTTGTACATAGCAGCAGTATTATAGTAGTTATATTCTTGTACATAGGAGCAGTATTATAGTAGTTATATTCTTGTACATAGGAGCAGTATTATAGTAGTTATATTCCTGTACATAGGAGCAGTATTATAGTAGTTATATTCTACACTTTGGCCGGGGGCTCAGTGGAGCTGATGTTGTGTTTTATCCTAATGAGAAAGATTTCAGAATAAGGATTTGGAGAAGGGGCAGAGGGGTCGCAGAGCAGGGAGAGGCTGGTGCTGCTACTAGGGGGTCATACCATGGGGGAGTAATAAAGACCACCATAATGCCCCCCCTCCGAATAAAAATAATTCTCCTTATAATGTGCAAAAAATACCCCCTTGCAATGCCCCCAGATGAGCTAATGTCCCCATAGTGCCCCCATAATGTGCCAGTAAAAAATACCCCTATATATAGTGCCCCCATCGTGTGCCAGTTACAAGAGGGCCCCCCATCATGTGCCAGTAACAAGAGGGCCCCCATCATGTGCCAGTAACAAGAGCCCCCCATCATGTGCCAGTAACAAGAGAGCCCCCCATCATGTGCCAGTAACAAGAGAGCCCCCCCATCATGTGCCATTACCAAGATGGCCCCCCATCATGTGCCAGTAACAAGAGCCCCCCCATTATGTGCCAGTAACAAGAGGGCCCCCCCATCAAGTGCCAGTAACAAGAGTGCCCCCCATCATGCACCAGTAACAAGAGCTCCCCCATCATGTGCCAGTAACAAGAGCCCCCCATCATGTGCCAGTAACAAGAGGGCCCCCCCATCAAGTGCCAGTAACAAGAGGGCCCCCATCATGTGCCAGTAACGAGAGGCCCCCCCATCATGTGCCCGTAACGAGAGGCCCCCCATCATGTGCCCGTAACGAGAGGCCCCCCATCATGTGGCAGTAACGAGAGGCCCCTATAGTGTGCCAGTAACAAGAGGCCCCCCCACCATGTGCCAGTAACAAGAACACCCCCCAATCATGTGCCAGTAAAAAGAGGCCCCCATCATGTTCCAGTAACAAGAGCCCCCCCATCATGTGCCAGTAACAAGAGCCCCCCCATCATGTGCCAGTAACAAAAGGCCCCCATCATGTGCCAGTAATGAGGGCCCCCCATTATGTGCCAGTAACGAGAGGCCCCCCATCATGTGCCAGTAACGAGAGGCCCCCCATCATGTGCCAGTAACGAGAGCCCCCCCATCGTGTGCCAGTAACAAGAGGCCCCCCCATCGTGTGCCAGTAACAGGAGCCCCCCCATCATGTGCCAGTAACAAGAGGCCCCCCATCATGTGCCAGTAACAAGATGGCCCCCCTCCCTCATGTGCCAGTAACAGGAGGGGCCCCCCATCATGTCAAAGTAACAAGAGGCCCCCCACTATGCCCCATGTGCCAGTAACAGGAGCCCCCCCTATCATGTGCCAGTAAAAGATTTTTACTAAAAGTATTGTAATTGTACATATATATAAAAAAATAAAAATAAAACACTTATACTTACCTCCATGTCAGCAATGCCTCTTCCGGCCCGTGTCCCGCGCTGTACGGCTCAGGTGGCGCGATGACGTCATTGCGCTGCCTGCATCGGCCTCTGATAGGCTGCCGGCACTGGGTACATATAGACCTAGGAGGCGAGGAGGACGTTCCACACAGAATCAACTGACCCCCTCCCACTCACCTCCCTCTTTTTTAGAACAGGGAACACATTACCCACTGCGCAGTCGGAACACACAACCATCCACGACACATTAACGACAGCAGATGACAAGCTGGTCATCAATCTGTCTTACTGTGCACTGACCCCATTTGAAATCAAATTGCTTTGTACCCACGACCAAGTTTGACTTGTTCCGTTGGGTTAAGGATCTCGACCTGTTTGTCCGCAAATTGAGGTGGCATAAACACTTTAAACAAATAGGATTAAGAGAAAGTGGTGATCTGGGCATTCCGGTGGAGATCCTTAGTGACGTACAGTTGTTGTACAGTTTGGCTAAAACTTCAGGGAATCTTGAAGGGGAAGGGCCTTTTACTGACTTAAAAAACTGCCTCCCCAGGGAGACGTATCCTGTATCGATGTGTTCCTCAAACAGATTACCACAGAATTGACAAATTTGATCTCCACCCCTCCGAGGTTTAAAGGGTTTTCTCATCTCAGACAATGGGGGCATATCGCTAGGATATGCCCCCATTGTCTTATAGGTGCGGGTCCCACCGCTGGGACCCGCACCTATATCAAGAAGGGAGCCCCGAAAGTGAAGGAGAGCACACTGCGCATGCGCAGCCGCCCTCCATTCATTTCTATGGGGCCGCCAAAAATAGCCGAGCGCTGGCTCGGCTATTGCCGTCTGCCCCAATAGAAATGAATGGGAACATGGGCCGCGCATGTGCGGCACGCTTCCATTCACTTCTATAGGAGAGGCGGAGATTATCGCTTGGTGGTGGATGGACCCCGGGAAATCTGGGGTCCTCCAGTCACAGCGCTCCCCTCTCCGTTCTCGATATAGGTGCGGGTCCTAGCGATATGCCCCCATTGTATAAGATGGGAATTTCCCTTTAACTGCAGTGCCGAAGAATGAAAAGTGATTAAGATACTTGAAAGGGATAAACTATCTCAATTAAGCCATTGGATAAGGGGGGGGGGGGGGGGGGGGGGGAATGTTGTGGTCATAGACATGTCTGCATATAGGAAAATGTGCATGGAAATCTTGAAAGATAGGTCTGCGTATGAGATCCTACCCACAGACCCCGGGAGACCATTCCAGATTGAATTACGGGAGATTCTCATGAAGACAAAAAATGACCGGTTAATTAGCAGTGAGGAATTTGATTACCTTTATTCCTCCCACCCTGAGACGGCCACATTTTATTGCCTTCCAAAAGTCCATAAGGGTGCCCCATCTTGTCGGGTGTGGATAGCGTATCCCAGAATAGTGGGATATATATTGACCATATCCTGCGGCCGTTTGTGCAGAGCTTGCCCTCCCATGTGAGAGGCACCGGCAATCTTCTCACCAAATTGGAGGGCATTACTGTAGAATCAAGCTGGTTCTTGGCCTCAATTGACATGAAGGCATTTTACTCCTCCATTCCACACAATAGGGGCAAAGCGGCATCCACATATTTCTTGAATATTTCCTGGCACATAACACCTTTGTTTTGGACCTGCTCAAGTTTGTACTCTCCAGAAACTATTTCCTCTTCGACAGACAATTCTACCACCAGCTCAGGGGCACCGCAATGGGCAGCTCTTGTGCGCCCTCTTATGCAAATTTGCTCCTAGGCTGGTGGGAGGAGACTATAGTTTTCGGAGAGATGCCCATGGGGGGTGTTGATCATGTCGTTCTCTGGTCCCGCCTCATCAACAACATTTTCGTCATTTGGAGCGGGACTGAGACGGAGTTTGGCGACTTTGTCAGTGGACTAAACGACAACTCCGCCAATCTTAGATTTACTTCTCTCATAATGGAGGACCACCTCCCATTTATGGACATCTTGATTTCCAGGGATGATATGGGGGCCTCCAGACCACAATATAACTTAAACCAACCACGACCAACTCTTTGCTTAGTTGGGACAGCTGTCACCCAACCCCACTGAAACGCGGGCTACCTACAGGGCAGTACCTGAGGCTGAGACGCAACTGCTCTGAACAAACAGAATTTAGACATCAGACGAGAGACCTCAGGGGAAGATTCCGTATATGGGGCTGTCCCGATAAAATACTACGTGCATCTTACCTACGAGCACAGGAACAAACGCGAACCACGTTACTACACCCAGGGACCCGCCCAAGCGTGAACACACAAAATACAATAAGGGTGATAGGGACCTTCGACTCAGCAGCAATGGAGGTGAGAAACATCATAGAATGGAGGACTGCTGAAAGGGCCTTTCACAATAGTTATTAACCTCTCTCAGCAGTCCCCCATTCACAGTATTTATTAACCCCTTTTGCCACGCCTTGCCCTGTGAATGTGGTCTGTCAGACTGGCTGCACATGTCTGACTTCTCTGTTTGTTTTGATTTGGGTTTGAGCTGGATCCACCTTCCCTCAGGTGTGCTGGGTTTCATTGTTAGCGAGGCTATTTATCCCTCCTTCCCCCAGTGGCCTGTACGGGTTATAGTTCTTTCCTGGGAGCTCTTGATGTGTGGTGGATTGTCTGCTCCAACTCTGCTCAAGATAAGTCCTCTCCATTATTTCCCTTTGTGTGTGTTATCTAGGCCTCTAGGGAGACACTTGCTTCCTCCTGGTTTGAAGAAGCAGGTTGCCTCTTCCCTTTTCCCTGCTGCCTAGGGTTTGCCCAGGGTGTTTAAGTTTAGGTACGAGGGCATGTGCATATCCACCATAAGGGTATGCACATGGGCACAGGAGTTAAGGGAAAGCTTTTAGGGATCACTAGGAGGTGACCCTTTTCTCCCTAGCTTTTGGGCCTAGTCGTTTGTTCTGTTTGTTTTCCTGTGTTTGGTTATTTTCCCGCTTACCCACCATCGTGACATTTTTTAGCAATCCCCGGCAGCACAGACCATTTAGTAGTACCTAATTTCCCTCCAGAATTGACTGGTCTGGCGCGAATCTGTGTGTCGTCAGTGCGCTCTGCGCAGTGACTTGATACGGATGATCGGATCATATGAGTATATGGGCGATCGGAAGCCCTCTCTCTCACTATATTCTTGGGGGGGGGGGGCAATTGACCCGTTGCCCCTCCTGAATCCGCCAGTGCTCAGGGGACAAGTTTTTTGGAGATGTTTTGATATTTTGCTTTAGTTGGATGTTGGGAAATTGTTTAGAGGGATATTTGAATGTTACACCTTCCTTCATATGTTGTGCAGGACTTATATCCTTGATTAATCATCGGTAATGCCTGTGACGGGTAAAATTTTGTCTTATGTCAGGATGGAACAAGTGTCTCTAATTAAATTCTGGTAGAACATGAATTTGAGTCATTGAAATGATTTGTTTGCTGTCGTTCCTGAGTCAGGCTTTCAGCTTTTCTGTCTGCTAAACCTGATGTGAATAGAGCTGTGATGCAATCTGAGACACAATTGAGGGACTGATATGCTGCTGCTTCTGGAAAAACAACAGACCATTTTTTTCCCTACTTCTAAACAACCCCTTTAAAGCCATAATATTAGCTTTAGTTAATTTCTCTTTGCATAAGCCATATTAGTACATTCGCTCAGGTTGCCTAGCTACCACGAACTTCCTGTCCGGGTGACCACCATTTGAGTTCATTTAGCAGCATATCGAGAGGTGGTCACCAGATTGCTCCTGCTCTCAGACAACAGGAAGGAATAGTGGATTGGTCACGAAATACTGCCAATATACAAAAGGTAAGAAAAGGGGTTAATAGTTTCAGGAACAAGAATGATTTGAGGATATGTTACCTGTCCACTTCGGCCCAATTAAGCTTGTGCTGCGGGACACAATAGGAGACCAGCTTATAAAATATTACTTTCCTATTATGCCAAAATAAATTCTCACCATTCCGTATAAGAATCTGTGACAGTTAAAGGGAGAGAGCTGCAGCAGAAAGGACACGCCTACTCAGCTGTGATGGGGAAAGAGCTGCTGAAGAAAGGACACGCCTACTCAGCTATGATGGGGAAAGAGCTGCTGAAGAAAGGACACGCCTACTCAGCTGTGATGGGGAAAGAGCTGCTGAAGAAAGGACACGCCTACTCAGCTGTGATGGGGAAAGAGCTGCTGAAGAAAGGACACGCCTACTCAGCTGTGATGGGGAAAGAGCTGCTGAAGAAAGGACATGTCTACTCAGCTATGATGGGGAAAGAGCTGCTGAAGAAAGGACTCGCCTACTCAGCTATGATGGGGAAAGAGCTGCAGAAGAAAGAACACGCCTACTCAGCTATGATGGGGAAAGAGCTGCTGAAGAAAGGACACGCCTACTCAGCTGTGATGGGGAAAGAGCTGCTGAAGAAAGGACATGTCTACTCAGCTATGATGGGGAAAGAGCTGCTGAAGAAAGGACACGCCTACTCAGCTGTGATAGGGAAAGAGCTGCTGAAGAAAGGACGCACCTACTCAGCTATGATGGGGAAAAGGGCTGCTGAAGAAAGGACACGCCTACTTAGCTGTGATAGGGAAAGAGCTGCTGAAGAAAGGACGCACCTACTCAGCTGTGATAGGGAAAAGGGCTGCTGAAGAAAGGACACGCCTACTCAGCTGTGATAGGGAAAAGGGCTGCTGAAGAAAGGACACGCCTACTTAGCTGTGATAGGGAAAGAGCTGCTGAAGAAAGGACGCACCTACTCAGCTGTGATAGGGAAAAGGGCTGCTGAAGAAAGGACACGCCTACTCAGCTGTGATGGGGAAAGAGCTGCTGAAGAAAGGACACGCCTACTCAGCTATGATGGGGAAAGAGCTGCTGAAGAAAGGACACGCCTACTCAGCTGTGATGGGGAAAGAGCTGCTGAAGAAAGGACACGCCTACTCAGCTGTGATGGGGAAAGAGCTGCTGAAGAAAGGACACGCCTACTCAGCTGTGATGGGGAAAAGGCTGCTAAAGAAAGGACACGCCTACTCAGCTGTGATGGGGAAAGAGCTGCTGAAGAAAGGACATGTCTACTCAGCTATGATGGGGAAAGAGCTGCTGAAGAAAGGACACGCCTACTCAGCTGTGATGGGGAAAGAGCTGCAGAAAAAAGAACACGCCTACTCAGCTATGATGGGGAAAGAGCTGCTGAAGAAAGGACACGCCTACTCAGCTATGATGGGGAAAGAGCTGCTAAAGAAAGGACACGCCTACTCAGCTGTGATGGGGAAAGAGCTGCTGAAGAAAGGACATGTCTACTCAGCTATGATGGGGAAAGAGCTGCTGAAGAAAGGACACGCCTACTCAGCTGTGATGGGGAAAGAGCTGCAGAAAAAAGAACACGCCTACTCAGCTATGATGGGGAAAGAGCTGCTGAAGAAAGGACACGCCTACTCAGCTGTGATGGGGAAAGAGCTGCTGAAGAAAGGACATGTCTACTCAGCTATGATGGGGAAAGAGCTGCTGAAGAAAGGACACGCCTACTCAGCTGTGATAGGGAAAGAGCTGCTGAAGAAAGGACACATCCCCTGAGCTTTAATTGGGAAAGAGCTGCAGAAGAAAGGAAACACACTCTGAGAAAGGGCACGCCCCGTGAGCTGCAGTCTGAAAAAAATCTAGCAGAGCAATGAATAGGGAGATCTTTGGATTCATGTGAGGTACAGGGCTGGTACGAACTTTGTTATAAAGAGGTTTCCGTGTACTATATGATTTCAGATTTTTTTTGCATCAATCATGGGATAACCCCTTTAAGTACTTACACGCCAATCCATAGATTTGGCCACATGATTTTCCACGATTCCTATATAATGGCAAATGACCTAATATTGCAAAGTGTCATCCTATTGAGTCATCACCATTTATCTGTAGCACATGTAGAAACAGAGTCACAAGGAGTTAGTGCATATCACCAAGTCTTTAAATACAGAAAGGTTTGCCTAGAGGGCGGCCATTACATCAGATGCGCTTTTATCTTGACGCTGACAATTAAATTACTGCATTTAACTTTTATTTCAGTATTCTACAATCTTGTCTAATTCTGCTCAGATTTCAGCAGCTGAATGTCCAATTATCATCAAACTACAAAAAAAAAATAGTCATGGAGGATTTTCTCTCTGTGCTCAATAACTAGAAAGAAATTTGGTTGGGGGAAGGGGAGGCAATAGCCATGAGCAGTGGCGTGCCTGGGGTGTTTGGCACCCCGGGTGGGTCCTCTCTTTGGCACCCCCTCAATACTTAAAAAAAATAATTGTACCCCCTCACAGTAGTATTGCCCTCATTGTACAACCTTCACAGTAGTTTTGTACAGATGTGTGCCCCCTCACAGTAGTTATGCCCACATTGTGCCCTCTCACAGTAGTTATGCCCACATTGTGCCCCCTCACAGTAGTTATGCCCTCTCTGTGCCCCTTTCACAGTTGTAATGCCCTCTTTGTGCCCCCTTCACAGTAACAAGCCCCATTGTGCCCCCTTCACAGTAATAATCCTCATTGTGCCCCCTTTATAGTAATAATGCCCACTGTGCCCCTCAATAGTAGAAATGCCCACTGTGCCCCCTTCACAGTAATAATGCCCACTGTGCCCCCTTCACAGTAATAATGCCCACTGTGCCCCCTTCACAGTAATAATGCCCACTTCATTGTAGTAATGCCCTCTGGCTCTGTGCCCCCTCCATAGTAGAAATGCTCATTGTGCTCCCTTCACATTAATAATGTCCTCTGCGCCCCCTCTATAGTAATAAAGCCCTCTGCGCCCCCTCCATAGTAATAATGCCCACTGTGCCCCCTTCACAGTAATAATGCCCACTTCATTGTAGTAATGCCCTCTGGCTCTGTGCCCCCTCCATAGTGGAAATGCTCATTGTGCCCCCGTCACAGTAATAATGCCCACTGTGCCCCCTTCACAGTAATAATGCCCACTTCATTGTAGTAATGCCCTCTGTGCCCCCTCCATAGTAGAAATGCTCATTGTGCTCCCTTCACATTAATAATGTCCTCTGCGCCCCCTCCATAGTAATAAAGCCCTCTGCGCCCCCTCCATAGTAATAAAGCCCTCTGTGCCCCCTCTGTATTGAAAAAAAAAAAAACACAGTACCTCCTCCCCTTGTCCCGTTCCTGAAGCTCACAGTCCTCTCTCCCCTGCAGGCACAGATCGCTCTGCAGCACTGTGTGGGCAGAGCTTATGCAGATTTCAGGGCTCCAGGCTCCGCCCACACAGGCAGGCAGCGCGATCTGTGCCTGCAGGCGGAATGGTGGAGCGGGGAGAGGTCTTCCTGCTTCACCGTTCTGTGCGCCGCCAGCCTGAAGGAGGGGGAGGAGCGCGGGAAGCTGAGCGGTGAGTGACAGGACTACAGTGCCCTGCGCTCCAGCAATCTGTATTGATGGAAGCGCACATTGCTTCTGGCACCCCCCCTGAGAGCCAACACCTGGGGCGGACCGCCCCCCCCATCCTTAGTACGCCACTGGCCATGAGCAATTATCCATATAAGTCAGTAGTTCAGAAGCTCAAGAGTTATACTGCTTGCACCAGGGGTATAGCTATCGGGCGTATATACCCTGGATGCTGGGTACCAGGGGGTGCCAACAAGGAACTCTGCATTAACCAGGTTATATAGATACAGGGCTGGGGCTTCAAAATGAATCTTTGACCCAGGACCGCTAAGACATTGATCTGGACCCCACCTCTAATAATTGAAGTACAGTACCACTAAATTGTAACATCATTATTTATTAAGGTGTCTCTTAAAGGAATTGCCCAGTTTGATTGACAGGGCCAGCCGCGATCTCCTCCTCCGGCTGGCCCTGTCTGCATTTCAAAAATCGCGCGCCTGTCTTGATTCGGCGCAGGCGCTCTGAGAGAAGGAGGCTCGCCCCCTCAGCTCTCCCTCGGTGCGCCTGCGCTGATGACGTCACCCGATGACGTCACCGAAAGAGAAGATGTCATCAGCGCAGGTGCACTGAGGGAGTGCTGAGGAGGCGAGCCTCCTTCTCTCAGAGCGCCTGCGCCGAATCAAGACAGGCGCGCGATTTTTGAAATGCAGATCTAATAACTATGTATAAATATATCAGGGGTCAGTACAGAGATCACTCCCATCATCTATTTATCCCCAGGACGGTGACTGTGACGAGGGGACATCCTCTGCGTCTGGAGGAAAGAAGGTTTGTACACAAACATAGAAGAGGATTCTTTACGGTAAGAGCAGTGAGACTATGGAGCTCTCTGCCTGAGGAGGTGGTGATGGTGAGTACAATAAAAGAGTTCAGGAGGGGCCTGGACGTATTTCTGGAGCGTAATAATATTACAGGCTATAGCTACTAGAGAGGGGTCGCTGAGCCAGGGAGTTATTCTGATGCCTGATTGGGTCGGGAAGGAATTTTTATTCCCCTAAAGTGAGAAATTGGCTTCTACCTCACATATTATTTTTTTTGCCTTCCTCTGGATCAACCTGCAGGATGACAGGCCGAACTGGATGGACAAATGTCTTTTTTCGGCCTTATGTACTATGTTACTATGTAATATGTATATGTATGTGTGTATGTCCATCGTTGATGGAAGGTGTGTGTCACTGAGGTTCCTGGCCTCGGTGAAGTAAGAGCTGGTATTTTCAGGTTTCAGCGGCAGCTAATGCTGATTGAGACTTTACTATTTTAGTATGGCTGTATAGTGGATCCGGGACGGCTCTTACTGGGAGTAGGCAAAGTGCTGGGTGGGTGACTACTCCCCACGTTCCAGGCCGGTCTTGGTTTTGGGCTATAAAACACAGGCAGCACTGTCAGGTGGTGTGGATTACTCCTCTCTGACAGTCTCTGTGTTGGGACCTGGGAGTTTGGGCCATTTACTTTATGTGTGAATAAACACTGAACTGTTTAATTTGTTGTTGCCTCTATACTGCGTCTGCTAACCTACCTATCAGAGCGAACCCCACAGTATGCATGTGCGTGCAATCTCTGTGTGTAGTGTGTATGTGCTTTTCTATACGTGTGTGTTTGTGTATATGTTAAGTTACATTTTAGCGGAGGAGAAGTCACACTGAGGCTAACTGCACACCTTGCGGATTACATGCATTTTTCTTCTGCGTGGATTCTTGTGTTTCTTTCTTCTGGGGCGGAAACTGACCTGCTGTGCGGATTTTAAAATCTGAAGCATGTCAATTGTTTGTACAATTTTTGGCGCGGATTTCACTCTCTGCAATAAAAAGGTGAGATCTGCACCAAAACTGCATCAAATCTGCACCAAAAACAGCAAGTAACGTGCAGAATTTGATGCGCATTTGGGGTGGAAATGTACTAAATGTACATGTGGAATTTCTGCAAGTCTACCCTTGCCTGTGTGCAGGTAGCCTGAATGTTTGCCCTGGGTGCACAGATGCCTACCTACCTCTCTGCTCTGTGCTGCTGGCAGACTTCTGCAGGTCTCAGCTCTGAAGGAAGGTAACAGAACAAGGGAACTGGTCAGACTGGTAGAAGTAAAGACAATGGGATTGGTAATGGGCCTGGCTTATGGGGAACATACAGGTGAAACTCGAAAAATTAGAATATCGGGAAACGTTCATATATTTCAGTAATGCAACTTAAAAAGTGAAACTAACATATATGAGACTCATTACAGGCAAAGCGAGAGATTCCAAGCCTTTATTTGTTATAGTTTGGATGATTATGGCTTACAGCTTATGAAACCGCAAAGTCTCAATCTCAGGTCCCCTTCGCTCAGGGGGTATGGGTTAATTAGCTGACTAGAGTCTGACACTTTGAGCCGAGAATATGGAACCTTTTCACAAAATTCTAATTTTAAGTTGCATTACTGAAATAAATGGACTTTTGCACGATATTCTAATTCTTCGAGTTTCACCTGTACAGTGGGAACCGTCCCATCTGATTCATCTGTTATTAGTTCCCCAATTGCTGTCTCTGCGCTCTCTCATCACTGGAGTTGTTCTTGCTCTTCCTCCCAATTTGCCGAGTCCCTTCCATTAATCTTCTCTATAATTAGCACAGTGGAGTGAGCGCTGGGGCCTCCGTCAGATTAACCTTCTGTTTGCTGCAGAGATTTTTTATCTTCTCCATAGAAGTCCATGAGGTCCTGCTCCTGAAATACTCTGTGCTACCTGGGACCCTGCTTCTTGAACCTTCCTACAGTCCATGATCCACCCCCCAACTCCACATGTCTCTGTTGCCATGTTGTAACCGACCCTCACCTGTAGATGGACAGGGAGTTTTTAGACACTGGTTTAAAGGAAGAATGTTTCCGTTTACTGACAGCAAGCAGAGATGTTAAAAATGTTGAGCAATGAATACGCAAAGTATATTATAAAGTATTTCTTCTATGAGTAACCTTTATAAACCTATTATTTTACAAGACAACGGAGACGACTTGAAGATGTTTATTTCCAGGTATGGTAATTCATTTTTGGGGGATATAGTCCCCAGGGGTGGATATAATAGAAAAAAATCCAAATCGGCCCCAATTATGGGCTTTGCCGACCAGAACAAAAGGGCCAATGTGTTTTCATCTTCTACTCCAGGGATCAGCAACCTCCGGCACTCCAGCTGTTCTGAAACTACAACTCCCAGAATCCTCCTTTCAATTCTCTGGGAGTTACAAATACAGCCGAGTAAGTGCGCATGCTGGGGGTTGTAGTTTCACAGCAGCTGGAATACCGAAGGTTGCTGACCCCTGCTTTATATGCCTTTCGGCCAATTCTTTGCCCCCAGTTTCTAGAGGATTTTGGCTCGCAACGAAGTAGCCAAGGGGTTGGGACCAGTCAGGTTTGGGCCCCAGCGGAGCCACATTAGCAGAGTCCGCAGTATAGAAGTCGGGGCTAGGCTTTCATTCGCCAGGAGGAAAGGTTCATTTTGTTGCCCCCTTGTCTTGTATCTAAATCCCCTGACCAACAGTGGCTTACCTTCAATCAAGGCAGACCACGCAAATGCTACGGGGCCCGGCACTGACCTCCTTCTTTTCCCAATAAGAAAACATTGTGTTTTCATGCAGCCACCACTAGGGGGAGCTCAATGTTAAGAATTTTTTCAACTTCCATTGAAATAAATGGTAACTGTATAAATTCCTATGCACTGAGCTCCCCCTAGTGGTGGCTGTAATAGAAGGAAAGCAGAGATTTATCAATGTATTTTTGCTAGTTTTCTGGTGTAAATACATATTTATGAAGCACCTATTTCACTTTTTCAAACAGAAATCGGGTAAATTGCAGAGGGCAACTTTTTTTATATATATTTTTTTAAACTAACATTTCTTCCACTTAAAAAAAAAAAGATCAAATAAAAAGAAGAATCGGAGATCTGGGCATTGTGTTTTGCGTTGCCTCTGAGAGATTGCTGCACATGTATTGGGAAACTATGTGTAGCGTGGGCCCCTAAGATTTACTATTGGGTCCTATGAGATCTGTGCCCAAGGAAAAGTGATTTGTTGGCACCCACCTGGCACTCAGCACCTTGGGGACATGTCTGATATCCCCGCTATGGGTACTTTCACCCTTGCGGCAGAGGATTTGGCAATCCGGAGGCAAACGGATGGCATTTGTCAGACGGATCTGGATGCGGATCCGTCTGACAAATCCATTGAAATACCTGATCGGTCTCTCCGGTGTCATCCGGAAAAACGCATCTAGTATTTATTTTTTTCACAGATTTAAAGGTCTGCGCATGTGCGGACCGGAAGAACAGATCCGTCAATGTGGCAATTTTAATGCCGGATCCGGCGCTAATACATTTTTTATAGAAATTAATGCCGGATCCGGCATTACGACAAGTGTTCAGGATTTTTGTCCGGAGAGAGAAATATACAGCATGCTGTGGTATTTTCTCCGGCCAAAAAACGCAAGAGGGACTGAACTGATGCATCCGGAACGGAATGCTCTCCAATCAGAATGCATTAGGATAAAACTGATCCGTTTTTTTCCGGTATTGAGCCCCTAGGACTGAACTCAATACCGGAAAAGAAAAACGCTAGTGTGAAAGTACCCTGAGCCCCAGGATTACTCCGGGTGGTGACCTTTAAGACTGTGACCTCCTGTGACTTCTTCCTCCTTGATACTTTGTGTCAAATCTTAATGATCTTTGGCTACATGAACATTAAGCAATAACTTTCCCCTTGACGTTTTCTCACTGCAGCGAGCAGCCCACACAATGACAGGAAAGCTTCCCCGTGAACTGATAGGAGCGGCCCAGATCATAGATACAGAGCTCACCGGCAGACATGTTTCCTCCTGCACTTTTAACCTGGAACAGGCAGACATGAAGCCAAAGTGTGTGGGGGAGGGGGGCACGGGAAAGCGCAATCTCCAGCCTCACGGTCTTTGCTTAGTGTCATGAAATCCTGACTCCTCCCCCCTCATGGAGGCTCCTCCCCTCAGTCAGTGTGCAGCTGGCGGTTTAGGGTACTTTCACACTAGCGTTTATTTTTTCCAGTATTGAGTTCCGTCCGTGATCAGTTTTATCCTAATGCATTCTGAATGGAGAGCATTCCGTTCAGGGTGCATCAGTTCAGTCCCTCTCCGCTGCCTTTTTCTCTCCGCTCAAAAATCCTGAACACTTGCCGGAATGCCGGATCCGGCATTATTTTCCATTGAAATGTATTAGTGCCGGATCCGGCATTAAAATTGCCGCGTTGACGGATCCGTTCTTCCGGTCCGTGCATGCGCAGACCTTTAAATCTGTGGAAAAAAAAAAATACAGTTTTTCCGGATGACATCGGAGAAACGGATCCGGTATTTCAATGCATTTGTCAGACGGATCCGCCTGACAAATGCTATCAGTTTGCGTCCGGATTGCCGGATCCGGCAGGCAGTTTCGGCGATTGAACTGCCTGCCGGAATCCTCTGCCGCAAGTGTGAACGTACCCTTAGCTACACACAGTTTATAATCATTCTGTGCTTACGTCATTGAAATCAATTTTCTGTGCTCTGTGTTTTCATGAATTTCCTACCAAGCGCACCAGCAGTGTAAAGCATGGGGGACAGAGTAGCAGCCTGACCCTAGGAAGAGACAAGAGGTGGAGTTTAGACTACCTCAGACTCCAATGGACAGTGCAGCTAAGCTGGAGTCACTGATCATGGCTGTGCCCTTATATCAGACACACATATGGATGTGAATGTCTCGGGCACCAGAGATCTGTCTGATAATGCAATGATCCATGGGTGGAGGGGGTTTTATTGAAATCTTGATAGAAAGCGCATAAAGAAATCCAAAAGCCAAATCTGAGAGGCACAGAGCTGAAACAGCAGGGGCTCACAGCAGCACAGAGTATTTCAGAAGATGAAGGCGCTAGATCTGATTTTGCTGGAGGGGTCAGTTTTATTATGTGAGGAGGAGAATGGAGACAAGCGAGAAGACACAGATG
Organism: Bufo gargarizans; assembly: GCF_014858855.1. Taxonomy (NCBI): domain Eukaryota; kingdom Metazoa; phylum Chordata; class Amphibia; order Anura; family Bufonidae; genus Bufo; species Bufo gargarizans. The sequence goes on along the minus strand of NC_058090.1, from coordinate 13,170,496 downwards.
AGGCTCAGTATAAGGAGTAGGGGGTCCCAGCAGTGCAGAGTATTTCAGGAGATCTTTCTAGAGATATATACGGAAACAAATGTAAGGGGTCAGCGATGTAACTAAGTAAGATGGGCCTTAGCGCAAGGTGCAGGAGCTCACAGCAGCACAGAGTATTTCTGGAGGTCACAGATGAGACTTAGGGCTCATGCATACGACCGTTGTTTTTGTTCGCATCCGATCCACAATGTGGGGCCGCAAAAGATGGGGACAGCACACCGTGTGTCGTCCACATCCGTAGGTCTGTTCCGCGGCCCCACAAAAAATCCAACATATCGTGTTCCTGTCCGTGTGACGGACAAGGATAATACAGTTCTACAAGGGCCAGGACGTTCCTTTAGGAAAAATGCAGAATACACAAGGCTGGCATCCGTGTTTTATGGATCTGCAGTTTGTGGACCGCAAGAATGGCATGAACCCTTAGTGGGTGGTGTGGTGGCTCTCAGCAGCACAGAGTATTTCAGGAGCTCTCTGCGTCTCATGATGTGAGGAGGGGAATGGAGTGTTGGAACAAGCAAGTCCCAGCTAGAGCTGCAGGTGCCTGGGAAGGATGTCACTTAGCGGCCCACGGTTCACGTGACTCTCCCCAGTCTTCTTCTCGGGCTCATCTGGAACACATTACAGTCACATCACATTATTTTTAGTCAATTTGCTCAATCCTCAGCGGAGGCCAGCTCAACGCCTTGTCAATCTTCTGGAAGGAGAGCGGCACGCACCAGACCAAACCTCTGTACTGGTCCCTGTCATGGATGACTGCGGAGCAGAGTCCTCGTTTCAGGGCACTGATGAAGAATTTGCTCCGGCTGTCAGTAAATAGTAATGCAATGTGACGCCCTCCAGCAGTGACACATAGACCAGTGCTCCCCAACCAGTGACATACTGCCCCCTGGCTGCTGGAAGCTGCCCTTACTACTGTGCACCAGTGGCACTAGGCGTAGCATCAGAGTCAGACATATGACAGGCAATAGCAGCCCTTCCACTACCTGCATACAGACATACAAGGGGCCTCTATAGGAGAGTGAGCCACAGTGCCCCCATAGTAATGACAGCCACAGTGCCCCCATAGTAATGACAGCCACAGTGCCCCCATAATAATGACAGCCACAGTGCCCCCATAGTAATGACAGCCACAGTGCCCCCATAATAATGACAGCCACAGTGCCCCCATAGTAATGACAGCCACAGTGCCCCCATAGTAATGACAGCCACAGTGCCCACCATAGTAATGACAGCCACAGTGCCCTCCATAGTAATGACAGCCACAGTGCCCTCATAACAGTAACAACCTCATTGCCCCCATTATAGTAACAGCCTCAGTGTCTCCATAACAAACAAAGCCTCAGTGCCCCCATCATAGTGACAGCCTCAGTGCCCCCATCATAGTGACAGCCACAGTGCCCCCATAACAAACACAGCCTCAGTGCCCCCATTATAGTAAAAGCCACAGTGCCCCCATCATAGTGACAGCGACAGTGCCCCCATAACAAACACAGCCTCAGTGCCCCCATTATAGTAACAGCCACAGTGCCCCCATCATAGTGACAGCCACAGTGCCCCCATAACAAACACAGCCTCAGTGCCCCCATTATAGTAACAGCCACAGTGCCCCCATCATAGTGACAGCGACAGTGTCTCCATAACAAACAAAGCCTCAGTGCCCCCATTATAGTAAAAGCCACAGTGCCCCCATCATAGTGACAGCGACAGTGCCCCCATAACAAACACAGCCTCAGTGCCCTATTATAGTAACAGCCTCAGTGCCTTATTATAGTAACAGCCTCAGTGCCCCCATAACAAACACAGCCTCAGTGCCCCCATCATAGTGACAGCCACAGTGTCTCCATCATAGTGACAGCCACAGTGTCTCCATCACAGTGACAGCCACAGTGCCCCCATCATAGCGACAGCCACAGTGCCCCCATCATAGCGACAGCCACAGTGTCTCCATCATAGTGACAGCCACAGTGCCCCCATCATAGTGACAGCCACAGTGCCCCCATCATAGTGACAGCCACAGTGCCCCCATCATAGTGACAGCCACAGTGCCCCCATCATAGTGACAGCCACAGTGCCCCCATCATAGTGACAGCCACAGTGCCCCCATCATAGTGACAGCGACAGCGTCTCCATAACAAACACAGCCTCAGTGCCCCCATTATAGTAACAGCCACAGTGTCTCCATAACAAACAAAGCCACGGTGCCCCTATAATAATGACAGCCACAGTGCCCCCATAACAGTAACAACCTCATTGACCCCATTATAGTAACAGCCTCAGTGTCCCCATAGTAATGACAGCCATAGTGCCCCCATAACAATAATAGCCTCAGTGCCCCATAACAATAATAGCCTCAGTGCCCCCATAACAATAATAGCCTCAGTGCCCCCATAACAATAATAGCCTCAGTGCCCCATAACAATAATAGCCTCAGTGCCCCATAATAATAACAGCCTCAGTGTCCCCATCATATGGGATAGCCACACTACTAAACTGACAATGACAAGATCTACAACTTTCTAATGGTTCGTGTTTTAATTTTTCGCCATTTTTTTTCAAGATCCCTGCTTGCTGTCCGTGAATGGGAACATTCTTTCTTATATCCACCCTGCAGCCTGTTACAGTTAAAGGCGATCCTATATGATCTAAACACCATCAGCACAAACCTCTCTTCTAGACCCCAGACTGTTCGCTTTTACCTATGATGATGATACACTGTAACAAACTACTGCTGTGCGAGCAGGATCAAATTTTCAGCCTCTGGTTAAAACCCACTGTGTTTCCGTTAAAAAGCTAACGCTGACTACACCGCGGATCGCCATGTCTCACGTGTTTTGTCAGCTCTACAGTTTGTATGTTCGCCCTGTGTTTGCGTGGGTTTCCTCCGGGTTCTCTGCCTCCCTCCCACACTGTACAGACAGACTGATGGGAAGCTTAGATTGTGAGCCCCACTGGAGACAGCGTACAGCGCTGTGGAATATGTCACCGCTATAGAAGCGAGTGAAATAGATAAAAAAAAAATCAATAAATTCTACTCCCTCTGCGCGGACCCCCTGAATGTAAGGACTGTCATCTCCCAGTATAGTTACTGATGGGCTTTCATGTTTCCAGCTTGCGCCTTCCTTCGTTCTGGATGTCACTTTGTGTTACCTTTCTAATTGCGCTATAATTACAGTTTTAATTTATGCTATTATTAGGTTGGCCGCCACAATCGGCGCTCTGCTCCTTGACGAGATGATTAAAGATTTGCTATTTAAAGACTTTGCTGCATTTCTCAGCATTGTATACATTGTGTGCCCGCCGACTGCCGTACAGGAGCCTGTACGCCGCTCAGTAATCTGGCTTTTCGTAGATACAGCGATATGTATTCGCCGCCCTGCAGATGCCCCTTATTATTGCCTAGCTGTCTGAAGTGGTGTGTTTTAGTCTTTATACATAACGCAATATTAGACAAAAGGGATGGAATAGTCCAAAACGTTCATACGTCACCTTTTGCTAAAGTAACTGTCCCTTTAAATTTAAAGGGGGGGGGCTCCAGTTTTATGTAAATACACTTTAAAACATCACTGAGCTTTGAACAAACTCTGCACAAATCTGTTTTAGGCTACATGCTCACGGTCCGCAAAAAAAACGGACGACGTTCCGTATGGCATTCTTTTTTTTGCGGATCCTTTTTTTTTTGCCAATAATGCCTGTCCTTGTCCGCAAACTAGAAAAAAATAGGACATGCACTATTTTTTTTGCAGGTCAACGGAACGGACATACTGATGCGGACAGCACACGGTGTGCTGTCCGCGCTTTTTTGCGGACCCATTGAAATGAATGGGTCCTCATCCTATCCCCCCAAAAAACGGAACGGACGCGGAAACAAAATACGTTCGTGTGCATGTAGCCTTAGGCCTCTTTTACACGACCGTATGGCTATTTCAGTGTTTTGCGGTCCGTTTTTCACTGATTCGTTGTTCTGTTTTTGTTTCCGTTGTCTCCGTTCTGTTTTTTTTCGTATGGCATATACAGTATACAGTAATTACATAGAAAAAATTGGGCTGAGCATAACATTTTCAATAGATGGTTCTGCAAAAACGGAACAGATACGGAAGACATACAGATGCATTTCCATATGTGTTCCGTTTTTTTTGCAAACCCATTGACTTGAAAGGAGCCACGTAACGTGATTTTCGGGCAATAATAGGACATGTTCTATCTTTCAACAGAACGGAAAAACGGAAATGGAATGCATACGGAGTACATTCAGTTTTTTTTGCAGAACCATTGAAATTAATGGTTCCGTATACGGACCGTATACGGAACGCAAAAAACAGCCCTCAAAACGTAAAAAAAACCCGGTAGTGTGAAAGAGGCCTTACAGTGTGAATAACACTATTTCACGTCATTATATCACTTGTATGCGCCATTTTTTAGCAGTTTTCCTCTGTGCTTGCTGAATCTCTAGTTTGCGGTACTCTCAGACATGGTGTAAGGAGACTAGCTTCCTCCCATTGCACACACACAGAAAGTAGAGGAGAATCTCCTTCCTAACGGTCTTACAGTCACTCAGAAGCAGCCCCAGGATAACGGAGGACATTACAGAGAAGTACCGACCTGTATGCTTGTGAATAAAGCACTTGTGGTGAGCTATAACCTTCCTATATAGTTGTGCAGTCTGCTTGTCTGTGTATGTCTCCTGCTCACTCCTCCCCCTCCCCTCTCCATAGACTTGCATTGACATGTGCTTTGACGTATTACACAGTTTCTTGTGGTCGCTTGTACTTGGTCGCTTGTACTCGCACAGTTGTGTGAAACGTTAGTGACCATTTAAAGTAGAGAGCAACGGATACTGGAGCAGTGTCGGATTGGAAGTTGCAGGATTGGGGGTAATATGGATTGGTGAGGGTGAGTATGCCATCTTTTTTTATTTTAGCCCCCGGTAAACCATATGGAAAAAAAATTAACACCGCTCGACAACCCTTTTATTCTCCGTGCAAGGAAAAGTTCTTCAGCTAGCTAATATTTTTCATGTACATTTTCAAGATCTCTGCTTGCTGTGAGTAAATTAAAAAAAATACATAAACTACAAATCCCAGCATGCTCCATTCTCTTCTATGGGAGTTCTGAGAACAACCAAGCAAGTGCGCATGCTGGGAGTCATAGTTTCACTACAGCTGGAGTGCCGATGGTCGCTGATCCCTGGTCTAGGCAATCCTCTGTGGGCTCCAGACTGATACATTTTAGCTGCACTGATACATTGTAGCAAACTATCAGGACAAGAGAGAGGTTTGTGCTGCTTATGTTTAGTTTATAAAAGACTCTCTAGATTAGATACAACTGTACTAAACCCTCCGCTGCGAGAAGTATAAGGGAGGAAATGGGACTGTATATTGGAGGGGACTGGAGAGATGGTGTGATGGTATTTACATGGGAGTCTATGGCAGAGAAGGGAAATAATATTATTTACATGGGACTGTATAGTGGAGGGGCTGAGGAATTATAATTTCTGAGGACAGTAAACGGAGGAATATAACTACAGGGGGCACTGCAGGGGGCATTATAAATACTGGGGCACTTCAGGGTGAGCATTATAACAGTAGGGGATATTATAAATACTGGGGGCAATGTGGGGACATTTTAAATCCAGGGGACATTAAGCGTTCTTATTACTACTGGGGGCTCTATAGGAGGTACTTATAGATCCACATTATTTCTATTAAGAGCATTATGGGGGCCTTATTACTACTGTGGGGTCTGTAGAGAGCTTTATTACCACTGGGGGAACAATAGGGGGCGTTATTTCTACTAGGAGCTCTGTAAGGACATTATTAATACCGGAGGGCTCTTCTACTAATGGCGGCACTCTTGGGGAGCATTATCACTGTTGGGGGCACTATTACTAATGAGGGAATTACTAGAAGGGAATTACTATTGGTGGGACTATGAGGAATACTATTACTATGGGGGGCACTTTTTTTCAGGATAGTATTTCGGGGTAGAGAAAAGTGAGGAAGCTAAGATGTCGGTGTGTCACACTCTGCAGAGACGAGGCGCGGCTGAGAGAAGTTGTCCGGACGGAATGGAGAAGATGATGACAGAGAAGATCTACATCAGAGGAGACGTCACCTGGAGGCCCTGGATGTGAGAGGTACGTGCTGCTGTATAGTACGTCTTCAGTGCTAGTGTTTGCAGGGGGAGGGGGGGTTTGGGGGGCGATTGGTGGACTTCGAGAAATGGGCAATATTCATTGGGGCTTGGGTCCTGGATCTTTTGAGACCCTAGCAACGCCCCTGGGGGGGACCAAAGGGATGCATATATATACTGAGGGCACTGCAGGGTTTGCGGTTTTCACTTAAAAACCCAATGAAATTCATCCGTATTTGATGCCGTTTTTAATGGAAGTTAAAAGTGGGTGCAAAACGGATGCAAAATGGCTGTTAAAAACGGACAGACAGAAAATTGGTTGAGAAAAATGGCCATGAAAAACTGACAGTGTGTCCGTTTTTAACGGCCATTTTTTCCCACTGTCATGTGCATGTAGCATGAGTCCCATTAAAGGGGATGTTCAACCCTGAGGACCTTTTCGGCAGACCTCCAGCGTGGCTGGACTTGCGGTGGGAATCATACTTACCTGATCCCTGCTGCTGCTGGATTTGGGCTCCATCGCTTCCCCTCAGACATTGCAGGTCTTGGGTTTCCCCATATCAACATCCGGATTTGTGTGGGTCCGGTGGCCTCTGCAGCCAATGACTGTCCGCAGCAGTGACATGTCACCCATGCATCACGTGACCCAGTGACATGACACATGGGTGACACATCACTGCTGCGGACAGTCACGTGAACCCCGCCAAACCAGATGTTAAAGCGGTGAGACCCAAAACCTATGGTACCCGAGCGGGAGCTATGGAGCCGGATCCCAAGTACCATTCCCACCTCAGGTCTACAGAAAAAGGTCCCCATGGGTGAAAAAACCCTTTTTAAGGTCAATCGTCCTGCGAATCCGCGGCAGTGCAAACCGCCGCACATCTGCACAGAAATCCCAGGGTCAGCCTTGGATCAACATCGTCAACATACCGTCACTTTCTGGGTGTAAACAATAGGTTACTGTTCACTGAAAGCAAGCAGAGATCTTGAACCAAATATCTTGAAGTTGCTGGAATCCCCCTTTAAAAACAACTATAATCAAAGTGCAGGCCGCTTTGATTCCATTCACAGACAGACATCTTGTATTATTTTTCCATGACGCTTCTTCCGTACTGATCCGTGCTGTGTAATGATCATCGCCGAGCAGCAGCCGTTCTGTATGATTCATGTGGCTGCGAGGCGCCGGGAATGCATAGGTTCTCCACCTGCCGCGCTATAAAGTCAATTTGTCATCTTCTCTGCTACAATCAGACTATAAATCCAGCAATTAGTGGGTGGAATTATATTTTGGGCTCCTCTGGCTGGGGGCGCACGCTGGGCCCCAAAACTGCACGAATCTGGTTACAAAACAGCGGGGTTTTGCAGCTATAAGGCTACATTCACATGCTGCAGATTATGCAGGTTTTTTTCTGCGCCGATTCTCACGCAGGGAGACCGCAGTGTAATACTGAACCGGCACGGTGTATTAGTTTCATGTGCGATTCGCTTTTTCGTTCTGTGGGAAATTGAACAGCCGCAAGGATTTTGAAATCCTCAGCATGTCATTCTTTGTGCGGATTCCACCCTTTTCCATGCAAGGGGTGAGATCTGCGACAAAACCACAGCGAAAAACCGCAAGTAACACATGTGGCCTTTGGTGCGAATTTGGTGCGGAAACGCAAAGAAGTCCACATGGACTCGGCAGGACGCTATCACACATGATGAGCTTGGATACACGAACTAGGCAGGACGCTATGACACACGATGAGCTTGGATACATGGAGTCAGCAGGACGTTATTACACATGATAAGCTTGGATACATGGACTCAGCAGGACGCTATGACACACGCATGGATAGATGGAGTCAGCAGGACGCTATTACACATGATAAGCTTGGATACATGGACTCAGCAGGACGCTATGACACACGTTGAGCATGGATAGATGGACTCAGCAGGACGCTATGACACACGATGAGCTTGGATACATGGAGTCTGCAGGACGCTATCACACATGATAACCTTGGATACATGGAGTCAGCAGGATGTTATTACACATGATAAGCTTGGATACATGGAGTCTGCAGGACGCTATCACACGTTATGAGCTTGGATACATGGAGTCACGTTATTACACATGATAAGCTTGGCTACATGGACTCAGCAGGACGCTATTACACATGATAAGCTTGGATACATGGACTCAGCAGGACGCTATTGCACATGGCAGGATTAGGTAACTGCCTGAGCAGACAGAATCTCACATGGTAAGCTTAGATACACTGGCTAATTTGATAGTATCACGCATGACAGGTTAAGAAACAGTAGTTCAGCAGACAGTATCACACATGATAGGCTGAGATACACAGCACAGTGGACAGCATCACATGATAGGCTTAGGTACAGCAGCTTAACAGACAGTATCATACATGATAGGCTTAGTTACACTACTCAGAAGACAATATCTCACATGACAGTCTTAGATACACCACTCGGAAGGCAGTATCGCACATGACAGTCTTAGATACACCACTCGGAAGGCAGTATCGCACATGACAGTCTTAGATACACCACTCGGAAGGCAGTATCGCACATGACAGTCTTAGATACACCACTTGGAAGGCAGTATCGCACATGAGAGGCTTAGATAGCAGCTCAGAAGACAGTGTTTCAAATGATTGTCACTGGCTAAGTTGACAGTATCACACATGACACAAGATTAGATACAGCAGCTCAGCAGACAGTACCACACATGATAGGCTTAGATACATAGTTCAGTCCACAGTATCACAGATGACAGGCATAGATACAGCGGCTCAGCAGACAGTAATGCATAATAGGCTGAGATACATTAACTCTGTCCCTGGACATGATTTACATTGTGACTTATGTCAGTGATCGGTCTCAGTAAACCTAAGGACCGATCCGACCCAATGGGAGAATTCAGCATTTTCTGGAGTTATTATAATCACTGTTAATGGATTCGGGTGAATGGATTCGCTGCTCGTATTATGCATGCAGGCTCAATACCTGCGACACATGCCTGAGTCATAGCCCTGCTGGAAATGAGGTGCCCCCCCTCCAGCAAAGAAGGGCTCCATCCTTCCAGTCAAGCACAGCTGCTGTGGGTTGACCCTGCTGCTGTGGGTTGACCCTGCTGCTGTGGTCGCTGCACCTGGGTGCACTGTTGGACTGTTACCTGACTGTTCATAGTCCTGTAAGTGCTTGCTATTTACATCTTGCATTATATGTCCTTGCACTTACATGTGCCATGTACCTGCATTAAAAAGGGTCGTGCCACTAATAACATATTCCCTATCCACAGGATAGGGCCTAAGTGTTTGATCACTAAGGGCCAACTACTGGGCCCCCAGCAATCATAAGAATGGAGGTCCACAAGTGCCTCTGAACTGCCCCATGAGCACAGAGTGGTGGTGCATGCGCGTCCCATAGAAGTTAAAGGAGGGGTGGTCATGTATGAGCCCCGATGTGGCTGGAACCCCAGTGTTCAAACACTTAGGCCTATTGCACACGACTGTATGGCTTTTTCAGTATTTTGCGGATTACGTCTGTGTGCATTACGTTTTTTGCAGAACGGAACAGCTGGCCCTTGATAGAACAGTACTATCCTTGTCCGTTATGCGGACAATAATAGGACATGTTCTATCTTTGAACGGAAATACGCAAACGGAAGGCATACGGAGTACCTTCCTTTTTTTTTTTTTACGGATCTATTGAAATGAATGGTTCCGTATACGGAACGCAAAAAACGGAAGATAAACAGAAAAAGAAAACGTTTGTGTGCATGAGGCCTTAGAGGGTCATTTATAAAGACCACCATTTTAGATGCCGATCTAAATAAAGCCCCATCACTGGCAGTAGATCGCCGAAGTTATGAAGAGGCGCCGACCCAAATGTAAGATAGCTTCCTCGCTGTCTCACATTTAGACCTTTTTCTAGGCCTAAAACAGGCGTAGAAAATGATAAATGAGACAGGTCTGCCGGCCCGTCCCCTTCTCCGCCCACGCCGCGCCCGAGTTTTTTAGACCTGGCGTGAGCGGGAAAAATTTGCAGATTGCTGCGCAACTAACCTTTGCGCCACAATCTGTGCTTGAAATACACCAAATATAGGAATATTTCAGGTTGATAGCTGACCCCCTTATTCCCTACCTTGTAGATCGGAGATAAGTATTGTTCGTGGCACAACCCCTTTAGTGTATGATACGCCATGTTTTATCTGTAATGGGAAGTTCTGCATATGTGCTGTGTGGGTCTTGCTGGGAAACTCCAAATGGGGTCAAATGTCACGAGATGGTGCAGACAGTCTGTGATGGCATGTTGCCACTCTGGGGGAGTCATATACCTTGCACAGGGGACAGGGGGTAATGCCCTGTGGACATACTGCACTGTGATATGAAGCACTATGATATACTGCACTGGTATATAACTCAAAAAAGAAAAAAAGTAGCAGCACTTACGAATCTATAGCAAAAAGTCTCTTTGGTGGTGGTGCCCGCAGTGTTGGATACCAGTCTGCAGTATCCCCAAATCATCCAGAATAAATCAAAAATTGGCAAATTTTCTATATTTTGCAATTTTGGGTGAATAAACCAGCATGAATTGAAGACCAGCCGGTGCTGCAGTTCGCACTGGTATATAATATATTGCACTGCATGGTATGCTGCATTGTAAAAGTGTGTTCTGGAAGAATCACTATGGTTATACTGCCACCTACTAATCAAATGCATCATCACTGTTGGATATTGTGTGGTTGCAAAAGGACCTTTGGGACGTGTAAGGCCCCTTTCACACGGGCGAGTATTCCGCGCGGGTGCAATGTGTGAGGTGAACGCATTGCACCCGCACTGAATCCGGACCCATTCATTTCTATGGGGCCGTGCACATGAGCGTTGGTTTTCACGCATCACTATTGCGTTGCGTGTAAATCGCAGCAAGCTCTATATTGTGTGATTTCCATGCAATGCAGACCCCATAGAAGTGAATGGGGCTGCGTGAAAATCGCAAGCATCCGCAAGCAAGTGCGGAAGCGGTGCGATTTTCACGCACGGTTGCTAGGAGACGATCAGGATGGGGACCCGATCATTTTATTATTTTCCCTTATAACATGGTTATAAGGGAAAATAATAGCATTCTGAATACAGAATGCATAGTAAAATAGCGTTGGAGGGGTTAAAAAAATAAAAAATCTACTCACCTTAATCCGCTTGCTCGCGCAGCCCGGCATCTCTTCTGTCTTCTTCTTTGCTGATTGCAGGAAAAGGACCTGTGGTGACATCACTCCGGTCATCACATGATCCATCACATGATCCATCATAATGGCAAAAGATCATGTGTGTCAATGTTTTGCACTCGCGTGGAAAAATCACACATTTTCCCGCAACGCACTCGCCTCTTATCCGGGCCAAAAATATGACGCCCGTGTAAATTAGGCCTAAGGCTACTTTCACACTTGCGGCAGACTGATCCGGCAAAACGTATGCCAACTGATGGCATTTGTAAGACTGATCAGGATCCTGATCAGTCTGAAAAATGCCTGATCAGTCAGAAAAATGCATTGAAATTCCGGATCCGTCTTTCCAGTGTCATCTGGCAAAACGGATCTGGCATTCAGGCAAGTCTTCCGTTTTTTTCACTGGAGATAAAACCGTAGCATGCTGCAATTTTATCTTTTGCCTGATCAGTCAAAACTGAACTGAAGACATCCTGATGCATCCTGAACGGATTGCTCTCCATTCAGAATGCATGGGGATAACTGATCAGTTCTTTTCCGGTATAGAGCCCCTAGGACGGAACTCAGTGCCAGAAAAGAATAACGCTAGTGTGAAAGTACCCTAATTTGAATTAAGTCTTAAAGTTTTAAAGTACATAAAGTTTTAAAAGTATAGAGCCGATTAGTGGTGGTCCTACCCCTGGGACCCCCAAGATCCCAATAATGATGCTCTGTTCTAATTAAGCAGCCAGTCCAGCAAGCACCCTGCCGCTCCATTCATTTTATATGGGACTGTCAGAGATGGCCAAGTACAGGGCTCGGCTATTTTCCTGTAGATAGGGGATGACTTTAAAATGTGGCACACAGCAGAAAGATGTCTGCCGGGGAAATCTCGCTGTCCCGTTCAGTATTTGGCGCAGGCACAGTGAGAGGGACGCCTGCGCCTGCACTCATAGGGACCGGTGTCATAGGGACAAATCTGCTGACAGATGCCCTTTAACTATGCGGACCAAACAGTGCGGTCTCATTAGAGTAACAAGAGCCAGCTGCAGCAATGACCGCGACAGAACCGCGACGTGTGGTCGCACCCGTCCTGTTATCCTGCAATCACTGTCAGCTGAACATTAGAAAGTTTTTGGGGGATATAGCTAGAAACCTAAAGGACGAGTATAACACAAAAACTAGATGTTGCCTTGCTCACTCTTGACCCTATGACTCTTGTTTTATCAGACATCAGTGTATATTCCCATTGGCATGAAAAGCCCTAAAACGCGTTTCTACAGCATTCAGTTAGTTATTCCAATCATCTAAGCAAAGATTGGATTTGTCTGTGTTGGAGAGCCCTTGATTCACATTTTAATTGCAGGAGAATGAACGAGGACAGCTATGTCCACACTCTCGACGTGCCCAGCGATGAATGCAGAGGAGATGGCGGGTGATAGGTGCTCTTGTTCTTTTTTAATTGGAGTCAACACGTGGCGCAAACAATAATTCTTTGCCAAATAGTCTCATACCCTGCTCCATTGTTCACCGTTTGCTGCTCCTGTGAAGCAAGTTAGTATCTGGAGGTCATGAAGAAAGATTTCTGAGTTGGCAGTCACTTTGGGATATGGCTGTCAGTAGGTGGAAGAACAACCGGGGTCAATAGTGATGATCTCCTCCCCTCAGACTTTTAATACTCCAATAAAGGCTAGAGCAAGTTTTTTTTAGGATTGTGCCACCTAGTGGGCAACTAAAAAAATTTGGGAAGTAAAGTTCTGGAGCAAAAGGAAATGGAGCATCATTTCAAAAAGATTAAGTGGACCTTTGATTAAAGGGCTTCTCTGGGACTTTAACATTAGGATCAAACATCAGTGCTTGGGGCCAAGTCACCTTGATTGGTAGCACAAGCACAAAGGGTGGTCTGGACAGGGGGTACCAAGCAAAGCCACCCAAATGGACGAGCAGCTCCTAGATTTGAGGAGGTCCTGGAGGTTGGACTGATCAGTGCTAAAGTCCTAGAAGAACTCCAGAGGTTGATTGCTGTCTAGTTAATAAATATCTAATGCTGCTAAGGGTGGAGTAGATAGAGGTTCTACTGTGACTCTTTCACGCAAAGGTTCCCCTATATTTGGATCTGCTTGAGTGTCCCAGGGGTCAGAACACCATCATTTAGCATACCAGATATATGCAATAAGAAACTATGGTGAAAAAAAGACCTTAAGACGTTGCTTACATCATGCTTCGTTAGGGTTGAAATGCCAGGCTTCCTGATGGACCTTATTATACTCAGTGATGGCCAGTTCGCAGTGTTTGCCAACGAAAACATGCGGGCTGCCATCTTGACGCAAGCCGGTCTGAAATCAAATGCGGTCACCGGGAGCAGGCAGTTCAGAGAACAGCTGCCGGGGGCCTTCATCGGGCTGTTCTCGGAACTGCCTGCTCCCGGTGACCGCATTTGTTTCAGACCGGCTCCCGTTACAGGCACAGGCAAGGGCTTACCTGTGCATTACCGGACTTGGGAGTCAAGATGGCAGCCCGCATGTGTTCGTTGGCGAACACTGCGAACTGGCCATCACTGATACTTAATGGGGAACAATGAGCATTGTTGGTCTCCATCATATAAATTTTTCGTTTCCTAACGCAGAATAGAAAAATGTAAAGAATGACCGCACTGTGAATGTACAGGATATAAAAAAAAATGCAATGTTTGGTATTGTACTGTATCTCAACTCTACTCAACTGCATAAGACAGAGCATTACCAGAAACAGACAAAAGTGCCACTATTTCTTGAGAAAAAGCCCATAAATCCCTTTAAAGAGCACCTCTTACGAGGACCCACCCTATTAAACTTGGCATACTGCATAGTAGGGTCGATCCTTCTGATTAAAATGATACCTGTCTTGTGAAAATCGGTTGTGGCGTTCCCGAGAAAAAATACATTTATTCCTTATGCACATGAGGGCTCCAGTGCCCTGAGGGGCGGGGCCAGCACTGGAAAGCTGATTAGCTGAGGAGCACTGAGGGGATAGGCCCCGCCCCTATGTGCGCTAAATCCCTCATTTGCATAAAGAGCATAAGTCTTTTTTTCTTGGGAATGCCTCATTTGATTTTCACAAGACAGGTATCATTTTAATCAGCAGGATCCACTCTATCGGGCAGTATCCATTGTTGAATAGGGTCATCCTGGCGAAGGTGTCCTTTAAGCCTCGTTTAATGCACAAAACAGCTTTCAGACCCTATAAATACGTGTGATAGCCTTAACCCTCTGCTCCTTCTTTGTATACATTCCATTGCATAAGCTGAAAGGAGACAAATTAACCCCTCGTTCGTTACATCTGTGATGATGCCTTGTTACCAAGCCGCCAACTTTTGCTTGAAGCGTCAGTTCCCCTTTCAATGAATGATCTTTTTAGCACAAAGCACGACATTCATCTCACACAATACAACCGAGAGAGCTCTCTTTTCTTTTATTTTTTTTTCCTCCGCATCATTCAAAACCATGAACACATCAAAACCCTTTTACAGCTAATGTTTGAAATGGATGATATTATAGCAAGTGATAAAGCTACAAGACGAACCATAGTGCGCCTTCGAGGTAAAGCCGGGGGGAGGGGATTGGCTCATTCAGATTCATTAGTCATGCAAATAAAAATGAATAGAAAAGATAATGAGCTCTCAAGGCTGATCACGATGGGGCTTGTCGTTTCCTAGCAGGTAGTTCTGCATGGCCGTACTTCACCTTTGTCTATATGCTAGGCTAGCTTAGCGATGGCAGAACATGCTGGGACATGTAGTGCTATAGAGGCATGGCTACCAGTGAGCAGTGCCAACCCCTACTTAAAGGGAACCTGTCACCAGTTTTATGGTGTCCTAACTAAGGGCAACATAAATAAGTGACCGATTCTCTTAGCAAAATGCTGGGTCATTTTCTTTAATTGACCCAGTCAATCTGCCAACATCTTGTATTGAAAAGCTCCAGCTGATAATGATGAGTCATGAATATTTATGAGCTCCTGACTCTCCCCGCCCACCTGCTGCTGAATGACAGTTTTTTTCCATATGAATCAGCAGCAGGTGGGCAGGGGAGTGGCTATATATCTGAATTAAATAAACGCTGGACTCAATGATATCACGCTGGACTCAAATCAGCTCATTAGCATGCGGCATGCGGCATCTTTGTGTGTATATTATGAGGTAACCATCTGTCACACCAGTAAGTGAATACATCTAAGGCACTTTTTAGTAGTTAATGATTGTATATAATTCGGTTCCCTTTAAACATCTAAGTACTCCTATGATCCTAGAGACATAGCATGTACAGCCTAGACCTTATACCCAGGATCAGCAACCTCTAGCACTCCAGCTGAAACTACAACTCCCAGAATCCTCCTTTCACTTCTATGGGAGTTACAAAAACAGCCAAGAAAGCTTGCATGCTGGGAGTTGTAGTTTGACAGCAGCTGGCGTACCGAGGGTTTCTGATCCCTGCTCTATACCCTATAGCTGCCACATAACATATGTATACGTAGCCTTAGACAACACTTTAAGGCTACATGCACACGACCGTATGTGTTTTGCGGTCCGCAAATTGCGCATCCGCAAAAAAAAAAACGATGCCATCTGTATGCTATCCTTTTTTTTTTTTGCGGATCCATTGTAACATTGCCTAAAACGGACAAGAATCGGAGATGTTATATTTTTTTCGGGCCTACGGAACAGACATACGATGCGGACAGCACACGGTGTGCTGTCTGCATTTTTTGCAGACCCTTTGAAATTATTATTATTTATTATTAAAGCGCCATTCATTCCATAGCACTGTACACATGATTGAAATGAATAGGTCTGCATCCTATTCGCAAAAAAACCCCAAAAAAACGGAACGGACATGGAAACAAACAACGTTCGTGTGCATGTAACCTAAAAGGGATACTGACAGAAAAATAACCAAAATGTGGTGGAGTCCACTGGGGGACATTCACTAAGCATGTTGCACTAGAATTATGGCGTAAAATGCGCCAAAAAGAATGGAGTTTTGATTTGCACCAAATATATCAAATGTTTTCTCCAGAAATGAGTTATAAATATCAAAGTGGGCGGGGCTATCAAATTGACGCATATTACGCCTCATGTATCATCCTCTTATCGGCAGAAATGGCTCCAACTGTTGCAGACAATCAAGCCAGCTTGTGTGGTGGTGTTCTGTGTAAAAAGTCGCATTAATTGCATAAAGATGCAACTTTTTTGTCAAAAAGTCGCATTTATTAAAAGAAAAAAAAATCATTGTGGAACAAGTGATAGGTAAGTAATAAAACCGGATGGATTTATTGTTATCTAATAAAAATGAGCTAAACAACAGGGTTTTGTCAGTAAATTGACATTCAACAAAAACGTATCGAGTCTGAGGCAAAAGTCGCAATTTACCACTGTAAATGTAGAAAATATGCTTTAAAAGTTGCAAATACGTTTTAAAAGTCGCAAGTGTGGTCTGGCAGGGGGATTGGTTAAAATGATGCATTTCGGTCTGAAAAAGTTGCATTTTAGCGCTTTTGGCGTTAAAATGTCGCAAATTGAGAGAAATAGGCAGACAATCAAGTTTATATTTAAACAAAAAAAAGTGTTGTGCGCCTTATGAGGTGAAGCAAATCACCACTTTTGATTTGCATCGCTAATATTTTTTGGGGCGCATATTACACCATTATCGATAAATGTTGCCCGCGGTGTGTGCCCTTCCCCTTCCAGAACTGGAGCATAAAACAGGAAGTCTGTAAAGAGGGGGTGGAGCTTATACCGCTTATCCTATCGGGCTGGGAGGTAGTTCCCTGCAGCAGCAATCTCCTCTCATTGCTTTGCTTGCTCTCAAAGGCATAGTTAGGGGTTCAACATGGGGGTGGTGAAACACATCTGAGGAGCGAGAGGGGCCCCAAACCAGGGAAGGCTACTTTCACACTAGCGTTTTTTTTTGCGGATCTGTCATGGACCTGCAAAAACGCTTCCATTACAATCAGTGGCGACTCTAGGAACAATATATAGGGGGGGCACAAAGATACCACAGTCAAAAATGGGGGGGCAAAAACAAAATAAGATTACAAAATACGAGAGAGTTGCGGTCTGCAGGGATACAGTTATAATAAAACAATTTACTTACAAAAGAAGCTATTCAGTCGTCTGCTGTGCTGTCCTCTGCTTGCTTCCACGGATTCTTTCCCCTTCTTTCTGTCTCTCGTCAGTGCACAGGCGCACTGTTATGGTGGATCTGTGGAAGACACACTGTTATGGGGGATCTGTGGATGACACTTTATGCCTCTCATTAGCCCTCATTATGCCTCTCATCACTCCCATATCAGCCCCCATATAAGCCCTTATGCCTCATTAGCCCCCATTATTCTTCTTATTAGCCCCATTGGCCCCCATTATGCCTCATTAGCCCACATTATGCCTCTAATTAGCCCCCATTATGCCTCTTATTAGCCCCCATATGCCTCCAATTAGCTCCATATGCCTCCAATTAGCCCCCATATGCCTTCAATTAGCCCCCATATGCCTTCAATTAGCCCCCATATGCCTTCAATTAGCCCCCATATGCCTTCAATTAGCCCCCATATGCCTTCAATTAGCCCCCATATGCCTCCTATTAGCCCCCATATGCCTCCTATTAGCCCCCATATGCCTCCTATTAGCCCCCATATGCCTCCTATTAGCCCCCATATGCCTCCTATTAGCCCCCATATGCCTCCAATTAACCCCATATGCCTCCAATTAGCCCCATAGACCCCATATGCCTCCAATTAGCCCCCATATGCCTCCAATTAGCCCCCATATGCCTCCAATTAGCCCCCATATGCCTCCAATTAGCCCCCATATGCCTCCTATTAGCCCCCAATTAGCCCCTATATGCCTCCAATTAGCCCCTATATGCCTCCAATTAGCCCCCATATGCCTCCTATTAGCCCCCAATTAGCCCCTATATGCCTCCAATTAGCCCCTATATGCCTCCAATTAGCCCCCATATGCCTCCTATTAGCCCCCATATGCCTCCTATTAGCCCCATAGACCCCATATGCCTCCAATTAGCCCCCATATGCCTCCAATTAGCCCCCATATGCCTCCAATTAGCCCCCATATGCCTCCAATTAGCCCCCATATGCCTCCTATTAGCCCCCATATGCCTCCTATTAGCCCCCATATGCCTCAAATTAACCCCATATGCCTCCAATTAGCCCCATAGACCCCATATGCCTCCAATTAGCCCCCATATGCCTCCAATTAGCCCCCATATGCCTCCAATTAGCCCCCATATGCCTCCAATTAGCCCCCAATTAGCCCCCATATGCCTCCAATTAGCCCCATAGACCCCATATGCCTCCAATTAGCCCCCATATGCCTCCAATTAGCCCCCATATGCCTCCAATTAGCCCCCATATGCCTATTAGCCCCATATGCCTATTAGCCCCATATGCCTATTAGCCCCCATATGCCTCCAATTAGCCCCATATGCCTCCTATTAGCCCCATAGACCCCATATGCCTCCAATTAGCCCCCATATGCCTCCTATTAGCCCCCAAATGCCTCAAATTAACCCCATATGCCTCCAATTAGCCCCATAGACCCCATATGCCTCCAATTAGCCCCCATATGCCTCCAATTAGCCCCCATATGCCTCCAATTAGCCCCCATATGCCTCCAATTAGCCCCCAATTAGCCCCCATATGCCTCCAATTAGCCCCATAGACCCCATATGCCTCCAATTAGCCCCCATATGCCTCCAATTAGCCCCCATATGCCTCCAATTAGCCCCCATATGCCTCCAATTAGCCCCCATATGCCTCCAATTAGCCCCCATATGCCTCCAATTAGCCCCATATGCCTCCAATTAGCCCCATATGCCTCCTATTAGCCCCCAAATATGCCTCCAATTAGCCCCCAAATATGCCTCCAAATGCCCCCATACATCTCCAATTAGCCCCCAAATATGCCTCCAATTAGCCCCCAAATATGCTTCCAATTAGCCCCATATGCCTCCTATTAGCCGCATATGCCTCCTATTAGCCCCCATAATGCCCCCAGCAGCCACATTTTTTATAAAATTTAAAAAAAAAACACTTACCTCTCCTGCTCCTGGACGGACGCCGCCTGCCATTTTCTCCCTCCTCAGTCGACTGTGCGTGCTCTAAACTGGCGCGCACAGCGTGAGGTCACAGAGCGACCTCACGCTGTGCGCAGCCCTGCACAGCCGACAGCCGAGGACCAGGAAGTGGTGAGTACAGAGCGTTCACCACTTCCGGGTCCTTCTGTACTAATGAGCGCTTCCTTAATGGAAGCGCTCATTAGTATTCACTCGGGGGAATCAGCGGGGGGGCACCTGGGGGGGCAAGGAACAACATAGGGGGGGCAATTGCCCCCCCTCGCCCCCCTCTAGCGACGCCACTAATTACAATAATACAACCGTCATGAACGGACCCAGTTGTATTATGTCTTCTATAGCCAAGACGGATCTGTCATGAACACCACTAAAAGTCAATGGTGGACGGAGCCGTTTTCTATTGTGTCAGAGAAAACAGATCTGTCCCCATTGACTTACATTGTGTGTCAGGACGGATCCGACTTGCTCGGCACCACATCGCGGACAGAAAAACGCTGCTTGCGATGGGGACGCAATGAAACGGAACGCATTTTGGAGCATTCCGTTTCGTTCAGTTTTGTCCCCATGGACAATGACTGGGGACAAAACTGAAGCGTTTTCTTCCGCTATTGAGATCCTATGACGGATTTCTATAGCGGAATTAAAAAATGCTAGTGTGAAAGTAGCCTAACACGTGTTTACAACTGTGCTAATAAGCTCCATAGTGTAATATGCGGAGACCCCCTAATTAGGCAATGTGGGGAAAGTTCCTCTTTAGTCTGGCTGTGGGGTTAGTAAGGGCAGGGAACAATAATGGGGTGGGAACCTAGAAGCAGCGCCAGTAATATCCCTGGACTGACTACGTCGCTGACCATCATCATGGGTGGTGGTTCCAGTGACCCTAAAACCTCCAGCTATTCCTTTGGTATATGGTGTATGGTAATGTGGCCCTTGAAGCTGCTATGGAGCCCATGAGAAGTGGATTTGTCTTTCTCTTGAATATTATAAAAGGTTCATTCCACCATAATGAAAAGAATATGGGGGATACTGGGATAGTGGGCAACGTGGGCATAGAGACATAATGCCAATAGTTCCAATGGGCAACTGTCAGCAGCATGGAGAACGTATGACACCATCTGGTGTGATGTGAACATCGAACACCTCAGGAAGGGTCTGGAACGTTAAAGGAGGGGCAGGAAGATGCAATATATATATATATGGTAATTCATCAATTTCAGCCTTTTACCCCTGAAATTCATTCTTAATGTCAATGTATCCAAGAAGATCCTGAAATTATAAGCTCCTCTGTCACAGCGGGTGTAGCTCGACTGCAACGAATTTGATTTGGGGCTACACCTGGGAGGGGAGTCTAAGGGATTCTCTGTGTTCACCCTTTAACCCATGCACAGAGATCTGGACCTCTCTCCAGGGAGGTCACAACCTCCATTATTAACAGCTGATATGATGCCATCTTTTGATGCCAGGAC
Source organism: Bufo gargarizans (assembly GCF_014858855.1). Lineage (NCBI taxonomy): Eukaryota > Metazoa > Chordata > Amphibia > Anura > Bufonidae > Bufo > Bufo gargarizans. The sequence goes on along the minus strand of NC_058090.1, from coordinate 13,149,527 downwards.
ACAGAAAAATCAGTAGGCAGAAGTCAAGACAAGCAAGCAGACTTGAAACAAGTAAGCAGGCATAAGGTCAGAACAGGTAGCAGGCACTAGGAAACCAGGGATACAATATAGCAGGATATCTTAGTAGGATACAGAAACCAAAATGAGCCTATTGGTCAGGTATAAGATGATGGGAGGGCTCTTAAGAGGTCTAGGACAGCTGGCCATTGGCTGACTAATTTGACCTTGGCTTGTGCTGGCCCAGTAGGCAGATATCGTAGTCAAGCAATCAGAGTTGGTGAAACAAGGTAAGCAGACATAAGGTCAGAACAGGTAGCAGGCACCAAACAAACTGGATCAGAAACCAGGAGTACAATATAGCGGGATACCTTAGTAGGATACAGGAACCAAAATGAGCCTATGGTGACTGAACCTGGCATGCAAAGCCACAAGTGGAGGATGACAGAGGAGAGCGGGGCGGCGATCCCAGGAGCAGCACATGGAGGATTGGATCGAGACGGAGAGCTGGGCATGATATCATCGGCATCTCATGAAAAAAAATTGTGTAGTGGAGAACACACAAGAGGGACAACAAGATAACTATATGATCTCAGGGATCTTGGGACCTTGGATCAAGGTCGTATGCACTGGCACCAGGTCTCTTGATTTCTGCTGGAGTAGTGCTGCCGTTTTTCCTATTGTGTTTCTATATTGTAGCTATAGATTTTAAAATCAGGTAGAACAGGGATGAAGTTAGGGGGGTTCAGGGTGAGATCTTGGGTGACAGTGGGCGACCAAGTGGAGCTTTGGGCCAACCAATGACTAGGAAAGCCTCGGTGGAAACACAATTTAATATGGGTATACTGAAATGGTATAAAAAGCAGATGGCGCTTTGATGGGTTCTTTCTTTAGACTTTTTCTGGATCAACAAAAACAATTTTTATATGAGGTTCCCCCTTAACTGTACATCAATCAGTCCTATATGTGACTACATGAAGCTTTGTAATGTATCTTATTAGATTAAAGTGCCTCACCTTCCAGCAATCTGTAACTCCCAATTCCCTGTCAGCAAGAAGCCACTCTCACTCCCCCCAAAAACCCTCTAGATAGAGTAATACAGTAAATAGATGACAGAAGAGGGGGATGCAACTGCAGTTTCTTTCCTTCGGTGTTACTGAGATTGCATGCTGTGAGAGGGGAGGAGGAGCAGAAGTAAAGAAAGATCTGATTGGCCCAGTCTTCCCTTGCATCATGCCAGGAAAAGCCCACCCTCTCAGCAAGCACAGGGAGATGAAATATCAATTTACTGGGGGACAAAAAAAAACTGGTTAGACCCACAATAACTGGCTGCACTACATCAGACAAGTGATTGTGATTTTTTATTTTATAAAAATGCAAAGTGACAGTTTATTTCCGCCGCCGTACCGGTGTCCCACCATGCGAATATCTGCACGCTATTTTCCTTTAAGAAAAACATAGCTTCAAGGCATCTATTTCATCCGCACTCATTTTCTGTCACTGAATCTAAAAGCAATTTGTTTCTATAAGTCATGAAAGCTTCTTTTCCAGCAGTGCAAATAGATCTCCAGCTTACAAGATGAGAGCGATTGCCTTGCCGCTGCCGCCCAACAGCGCGGTACTTCGGGGTCATCGATAAAGTGGTCGGGGGAGGGTGAATGCACAGAGCGTGCATTGCAAAAATGTGAGTAATTAATAAATAGGGGGAGAGAGCGGCATCTGGCTGGAACTCAAAGAGGTTATTTTTTTATTTTTTTACTGCACGCAGTGGTATTATGTGACACTCGTCAAGTGTATCCCTGCCAGGTAATTGCTTTGATTAGCAGGTGCGCCAAGATTTTACATATTAAGGAAATAGAACATGAAGCAGCAAATTGGTTATATACGTCCTAGTTCTACCGGTGCTCATGGAGGGGGAAGGGTGGTGACGCCATATGCCCCATAGGAGGAATCTAGAGAGCGACTTATTACTAGAATACTTAAAGGAAAGTAGAGCAGCCGATGGAAGTGTAAGCTCTTGGGTCCAAACAACAGAATCCCACACACCTACCGTACATCATTTATAATACTGGTGTCCTCTTATGTGCCAGAGGGACCTATGGGACCACTCAGGCACCAGGGCCTGGATTAGGGTTGCCACCCGTACGGGAATGACCCGGACAGTCCGGGTTTGTAATCCTGTGCCCGGGTACAAGCCTTTCTCAGACCCGGGCACAGGATTCAAACTGCAGACTTGCACACCTGACAGCTGGCGGTGAGCGGCGGCGTCAGGTGTCAGTCAGCGGCGGCGGCCGATAAGGTGTCAGCAGCGGGGACGATCAGCTGTGATGCTAGCGCAGGGCGGCGCTGTCTTCAGACACTCCCTCCCTCCTTTAAATGTTTTCTTTTACTATTGTTCCTCCCCGTGTTTCCTTTGACCCTACTGTCCTCTCTGATATCCTGTCTGCTTGGCCTGTTCCTCAGTTACAGCTTGCGCTCCACAGCTGGACCTACTTCCGGCCTGTGGAACGCAACTTCCGGTCCCGATGCGTTCCACCCGTGTTCGGGTTTGGCTTGAAGAAAAGGTGGAAACCCTAGCCTGGATGCCATGATACCTTTGCACCCTTTACAGCTACACCTGTTGCAACTGTGCACCTGTAACAAGTGACAATCCATAGAGAACCGGAATATCTGAGGAGCTGGGTGGTGACCGGAGTGTTCACATGGTGCGTTCACATGGTCACATGATAATGTAAGAGGCAGCCCTGATCATCCAGCAACATTTCCAACACACATATATATATAGCAGACTGTCATGTTTCCCTCCAGCCACCAGAGGCCACTGTGGCTGAGTAGGACAGTGAGAGGAGTTGTTTCCAGAGGACAAGGAGTTAAGTGTTTTTTCCCGGGCAGAGCAGAGAGCCTGGGCTGAAGGTGTCTGAGTACACAGGAAGAAGGACGCTGTGCACTGAGAGGGAGATCCACAGGGAAGATTAGAGTGTGTTTGCTCTCTGACTGAGCTGATGTGTCCTGGTGTAGAAGAGAGACTGCTGTAGTGTGAGGCACTTACCAGAGGAACTGTGAGTGAATTCCAGGCCCTGCCTGATTACACGTCCAGAGCTGCTGATTATCTCTAACCAGAGTTACAGAGACTACAAAGAGAGGCCAGAGCTGAGCCACGCTGAAGCAAGCAAGCAAGCAAGCAAGCAACCAGATCGGGACCCAGACTGTATCTGCCTGCAGGTGCCGGACACCGAACTGTGAGTGCACTGATGCTAACCTGAGCTAGGACATAGGGGAATAGGATTTAGTTTAGTGCACCGTAGAGGTGCACCCCGGGTAGCGGGGACAGATAGGACTACCTAGAAGAGAGTAGCCTGCTATTGTCTGTACTTGTGTTTGTGATTCATTTGTGTTCTTTATGCAAATTTCCATTACCTTTATTGTGAATTCTCAAGCTGTTCATATTGTAAATCTGCTTCTCCGGCAGTTAGAGTTCTCTTTTAATAAAGCCGGTTTCTACTTCAGCCTCCTTGTCTGCTGCACTGTACTTGAGTCCTGCTCTACGGTCTCTTCCTCTGCTGACCGTTACAAGTGGCGCTGCGAGCAGGGTACAGTCACAGAGATGGAGGCGGCTGAAGGCAATGTGCATGATGTTAATGTGAGTACCTCAGGCAATGGTGGAACCCTTGCAAGGGCCCTCCCTATTGGCACGTTGTTCAACTTGCTACCCAAATTTGATGGCCAGAACATGACACTGTCAGACTGGGTGACAAGGTTACAGAGTGCTGTTAGGATTTACAATGTCGGCCCAGAACTACAAGTAGAAATTGCTTTGGCCGCTCTCGAGGGTGAGGCCCGAAGAAATGTTCTCCTACAACCAGAAGCCACGCGCAATACATTGCAAGAGGTGGTGAGATTCCTGGAAGAAATATATGGGGAAACAGCCAGTGCAGGGCACCTCCGGGCGAAGTTTTTTTACCGGATTCAACGGGAAGACGAAGGTGTCTCTCAGTACGCAACAGCCCTACAGGAAGTGTTGGCCGAGGTACAAAAAAAAGAGGCAGATGGGGTTACTGGCATGGGACCCATAGACCGGATACTGCGGGAACAATTTATTCTGGGGCTCTACAGCAATCCCCTGAAACAGGCTCTGCGGGAACGAGTCAGAGTAGACCCTACCCTAACCTTTCGACAAATTTTGGCAGAGGCCGTGACGCGAAACACAGAAGACGGCTATGCTTCTGGAGTAATACGGACCCAGACCGTTACACCCCCCGGGGTTACCAGAAATGAGGAAGCCCTGGTCAGAGTGGTACAAGACTTGCAGAGCTCCCTGAGTGCCATGCACGAAAAGTTGACACACCTGGAGAAACGGATAGAGTCGCGCCATACTACTGAGGCTGCCTATCCAGCCCGACAACAAACCTATCAGGCGACTCCGTGGGTTCCTACACCCGAATGCCCTTATGCTAGTTTACCATACCATCAAGCCCCTCATTACCCTTCAGTGGGGCCATCCAGCCAAGCTCTGAGGGCACCTCCCACTCGCAGGCAAAAAGTGGGCCGTCAAGGGGCACAGTGTTGGCGGTGTGGAGATCTAGGACATTTTGCCAGGGAGTGTCGGAATAATCCAGCTGGACGCCAAGGGCCGCCGTTAAACTACCGACCCCTGCAGTAGTGGGGCGTACTGCAGGGGAGGTGGAGAGCCAAGTTACCCAGCAAAGCTCCGAACACCTGGTCGCAGGGTGCCCCACTATACGAGCTGAATTCGAAGGTGTTCCTGTCGACTGCTTAGTGGATACTGGGTCTCAGGTGACAACTATGCCCGAGTCATTCTTCTACCGTTACTTTCAAGCGCTGGCCAAGCCAGAACGAGAGACACTGGTCCGGGTTACAGCGGCTAACCAACAACAGATTCCTGTCACAGGGGTCGTGTGGATGAATGTACGGCTATGTGGACAGGAAGTGGGGCGGAAAGGTATCTTGTTGGTCCCCGAAACGTTCAAAGAAGATGTGCCGGTGATAATGGGCATGAATATCCTGCGAGAATTGGATCAGATCATGTTCACCAAACGGGGGCCGGGTTACTGGAAACAAGCCACCCCGCACAAACCTACCCAGAAAGCATTTTAACAGCTAATCCGTTTTTGTGGAACACAGAAAAGTGTATCAGCACACCAGGCGGTGGGAACGATCCGAGCGCCAGGAAAGGCTACCTTCACCCTTCCCCCTGGTCGGGAGACCGTGCTGACGTTACCCGTGGGAACTTTCCGTAATCTTGAAGGCATGGAGGTGTTCGTTGAACCAACAGGCCTAGGAGAGCTGGGTCAGGACGTCCTGGTGGCCCGGACACTAGGGGTGGTCCAGAATGGACGAGTACCCATAAGAGCTGTGAATGTGGGATATCTAGAAGTTCCCTTGACGCCAGGGGTGGAACTGGCTCGTGTGTACCTACATCAGGGAGAAATCCTGAGTCAGAGAGAAGTGACTCTAGCTCCGGTAGGGGATGCTGGTTGGACCCTGGCAGTTACTGCCAGTGCAGAAGAGGCGCCGACCCCAGAATGGAATGGGGGAACCATCTTGGATCAAATGGAGATAGATGTTAAGGCTCTCAGTTTAGACCAACAGCGAGCAGTTGAAACCATGCTGTGGGAGAATCAGGCTGCGTTTGCCCGCCACGCCGATGACTTTGGCTGCACGAATGCTATCACACATGATATACCGACGGGGGACACTCCACCAATTCGGGAGAGATATCGACAGATTCCGCCCAAGTTGTACCAGGAAGTGAAGACGCTATTGAAACAGATGATAGATTCCGGAGTGGTGCGGGGAAGCCAGAGCCCTTGGGCAGCCCCAGTGGTGCTTGTCAAGAAGAAGGACGGCACTATTCGATTTTGTGTGGATTACCGGCGGTTGAATGCTTGCACTGCGCGAGACTCATATCCTCTGCCACGCATCGAGGAGTCTCTGACGGCTCTAGGACGAGCCAAATACTTCTCCACCCTGGATCTAGCAAGTGGGTACTGGCAAGTACCAGTGGCTGAGCAGGACAAGGCAAAGACAGCATTCATACTCCCCATGGGGTTATTTGAATTCAACAGGATGCCATTCGGACTGACTAATGCCCCTGGAACCTTCCAGCGGCTGATGGAGAGATGCCTGGGAGACCTAAATTTTGAAGCCACTCTGATATACCTAGACGATATCATCGTATACTCTGCTACTTTTCAAGAACACTTGAATCGGCTAGGGCAGGTACTCGAGCGACTGCGATCCCATGGCCTGAAGGTAAAGCCAAAGAAGTGTCATCTCTTCAAGAGGGAGATCGAGTACCTGGGCCATAGGGTGTCCCAAGACGGAGTGCTACCGTCCCAAGACAAAGTGGCTGCAATACGACAATGGCTAGTGCCGAGAACACTGCGTGAGTTGAAGGCCTTCCTGGGACTGACTGGGTACTACCGGCGGTTCATCAAAGACTACGCAAAAATAGCGGGCCCTCTGAATGAGTTGTTGAGAGGAACGGCTGGGCAACCCAAGGGCCAAAGTATCCCCTGGGGACAGAAGCAGGAAGAGGCCTTCCAGGCCCTGAAAGAAGCCCTGACATCGGCCCCCATCTTGGCTTATGCCGATTTTGATAAACCATTCATCTTAGCTACTGATGGCAGCCTCTACGGACTTGGGGCAGTCCTGTCGCAGGTACAAGATGGACATGAGAGGGTGATCGCTTATGCCAGTAGATCCTTGCGAGATACGGAGCGAAACCCCCATAACTACAGTTCCTTCCGGCTGGAACTCCTTGCCCTGGTGTGGGCTATGACGGAGAAATTTGCAGGATATCTGACAGGAGCTAAGATCTTCGTACGGACGGATAACAATCCCCTGGCCCATCTGGGTACTGCCAAGTTGGGAGCCCTGGAGCAACGCTGGGCGGCTCACCTCGCAAAGTATGACTTCTCAATTCGCTACCGCTCCGCTACAGAGAACACTAATGCTGATGGTCTCTCGAGGGTTACTTTTGAAACTCCAGTAGGGGATATGGATGAACAAAAGGAAGAAGATGAAACTCCTGACTTCCGCAAGTTCGCTCCCCCAACAGTCGCGGCCCAGACAAGTGGGGAGGCCCGTAAGCTACCCAAAGCATTGGGGAGAACTAATGAAGAATGGGGCAGATTGCAAGATGAAGACATTGGACTGCAGCAAATGAAAAGCTGGGTAACCCAGTGCAGGAAACCCAACAAAGAAGAAAGGACTGATCTGGATGCCGAGATGAAGTCCGTTCTACATCAATGGGACAGACTGGAAGTGCATGGAGCTGTTTTGTTCCGCAAGTGGCAACAGCCTGCCGACCTAGAGGCGAGGTGGCAGGTAGTGATACCCAGAAGAATGGCACGGGAGATAGCCAAAGAGGCTCATGAGTTTGGAGCTCACTTCGGGCCAGTCAAGACATACCAGTGGCTGCAGCGTTATGTGTATTGTCCGCGACTGGAGGCCACAGTTGAAGAAGTTTGCCGACAGTGTCGAGTGTGTGAATTCACGAAGAGTACAGAACAGAGAGCACCCCTACAGTCCATCCAGACCACAGAACCGCTGGAAGTGTTGATGATAGACTATCTTCTTGTGGGACAATCGTCAAGAGGTCCACAGTATTGCCTGGTCATGATCGACCACTTCTCCAAGTTTGCAGTAGTCACCCCAACTCGGGACCAGACGGCCGAGTCCACTGCACGAGCCATTTGTCAAGACTTCATTCGGGTCTATGGGTGTCCAAAGCGGATCCATTCAGATCAAGGGGCGTGCTTTCAAGGAAAAGTGATGGAAGAGCTACATCGACTGTACGGCATTGAAAAATCCAGGACAACTCCTTATCATCCCCAAGGAAACGGAGCCTGTGAGCGCTTTAACCGCACATTGCTGCAAATGCTGAGGACGCTAGAGGAAGACAAGAGGGCACACTGGCCTGACTACCTGCCAGAATTAGTCTGGGCTTACAATAATCGTGTCCACACCACCACCGGTTACACCCCATACATGTTACTGTTCGGTAGGGCTGGTCGAGAGATCGTGGAATTAAACCTAGAACAGCCAGAAGACCTAATAGAGCGATCAACCACCTCATGGGTGAAAGAACACCGTCGGCGTCTCCAGACCATTCGCCGGTTGGCAGGTCAGCGGTTACAGGAGAGAGCTCATACAGGCCGTCCTCCAGTTCAGGAGGTTCCATTGCAGCCTGGGGATCGGGTACTGGTACGAGAGAAACGTCCCAGAGGCAAGTTGAGTGAGCGTTGGGAAGTACAGCCGTATAAAGTGATCAAGAGAGTGTACCCTAATGGTCCGGTCTACGAAGTGCAGGTTGAGAATGAGGAATTTGCTTCACAGACTCTACATAGGAATATGTTACGGCCATGCCGGTCCAAAGATCCCGCACCTGTTCAGAGGACACCTCCTCCTGCCCCATACTCAGAACTTGTTATCTCTGATGGAGATTATGGTGAAGACTGATGGACTGCTCCCAACACTAAAGAAGCCTCCCAGGTTACAGGTGATGAAGGCACTGTCACAGAACCATTGCCAGCCCGTAATGGAGAGGGGCCCTCGGCCACACCCGAACCTCCTATTGTGGTGGATGAATCCAGACTGGCAGTTCCTAGTGAAGAGAGTCAGGTCGTAACAGATAGCCAGGACCTCCGGAGATCCAGTAGGCTTACTGCAGGGGTTCCACCAAACAGGTACGCTGCTGATGAGTTCATTTGGTCCACCTGTATGTATTGTGGACAATGTTGTACTGCTGTATAAAAAGTTACATTAACCATTATTTCTATGGACTATATAGCAAGGCCGAGGACGGCCACCTTTAAGTGGGGAGGCATGTAAGAGGCAGCCCTGATCATCCAGCAACATTTCCAACACATATATATATAGCAGACTGTCATGTTTCCCTCCAGCCACCAGAGGCCACTGTGGCTGAGTAGGACAGTGAGAGGAGTTGTTTCCAGAGGACAAGGAGTTAAGTGTTTTTTCCCGGGCAGAGCAGAGAGCCTGGGCTGAAGGTGTCTGAGTACACAGGAAGAAGGACGCTGTGCACTGAGAGGGAGATCCACAGGGAAGATTAGAGTGTGTTTGCTCTCTGACTGAGCTGATGTGTCCTGGTGTAGAAGAGAGACTGCTGTAGTGTGAGGCACTTACCAGAGGAACTGTGAGTGAATTCCAGGCCCTGCCTGATTACACGTCCAGAGCTGCTGATTATCTCTAACCAGAGTTACAGAGACTACAAAGAGAGGCCAGAGCTGAGCCACGCTGAAGCAAGCAAGCAAGCAAGCAAGCAACCAGATCGGGACCCAGACTGTATCTGCCTGCAGGTGCCGGACACCGAACTGTGAGTGCACTGATGCTAACCTGAGCTAGGACATAGGGGAATAGGATTTAGTTTAGTGCACCGTAGAGGTGCACCCCGGGCAGCGGGGACAGATAGGACTACCTAGAAGAGAGTAGCCTGCTATTGTCTGTACTTGTGTTTGTGATTCATTTGTGTTCTTTATGCAAATTTCCATGACCTTTATTGTGAATTCTCAAGCTGTTCATATTGTAAATCTGCTTCTCCGGCAGTTAGAGTTCTCTTTTAATAAAGCCGGTTTCTACTTCAGCCTCCTTGTCTGCTGCACTGTACTTGAGTCCTGCTCTACGGTCTCTTCCTCTGCTGACCGTTACAATAATATCCTCGCCGTTTTCAAAATGCCTGCTGGAACCTTTTTTTGTTTGCATCCAAAACCACATGCCAATCTATCTATCTATTTCATATACCGTATTTTTCGCCCTATAAGACTGAGGATGGGACTGAGGGGGATCTGTGGATGGGACTGTTATGGGGGGATCTGTGGATGACACATATAGCAGTGTCATCCACAGATCCACCACCCCATAACAGTGCCATCCACAGATCCCCCCATCATAATGCCATCCAGAGATCCCCCCACCATCATAATGCCATCCACAGATCCCCCTCATAACAGTGCCATCCACAGATCCCCCATAATAGTGTCATCCACAGACCACCATTAGTTCAAACCTACCAAAAGCACACCTTTTGGTTAAAAATATTTTTTTTCCTTATTTTCCTCCTCAAAAACCTAGGTGCGTCTTATAGTGCGAAAAATACAGTATGTCTGTCTATTATCTATCTATCTAATCTATGCTATAGGATTACTAGGCCAACATGTGCAGCAGCTGTGGTCATCTTTCTTAGAATTTTTTTGGGGATTTACTGGTGTGACTAACATCGGTGACAACACTGCCCTATTCAGAATCATGGAGATCCAGAGTAGTCACCTGAGTACTCTGGTATCTGTTACTTAGATGCCAAGTTCCCTGCCGATAACAGACAATCCCAGGGCAATCCCAACCATCAGCCCATCATCAGGACCTCATGACTTCCTAAATAGACAGTCCCTTTAATTTGACACAAACCTGCAAACTCCATTCAATACCTTCAGACAGTGAGGGACATTTAATAAAACTGGTGTACCCATACGCCAGTCTTGATCTCCCTGCACTGGTGTAAGATGCACATCTCTGCCTTGCCGTGTGCCAGATACTGAAGCCTATACCAGCTGGCATAGACCTCAGCTATACCTCACGCTGGTGGGTGGCATGAAGCCACGCCCCTCCCGCTAAGTTGCACCCCTTTTCTCAGCACTTAGGAAAAGTGCAGAGAATCTTAAAAAGTTGCACATGGTGTGCATCATAAGTTGCAACATTTTATGCCACGATAGGGGTGTAATGCTCTTAGTAAATGCCCCTTAGGGTCCATTCACACGTCCGTAGTACATTGCGGATCTGCAAATTGCAGATTTGCAATACACCTGACTGGCACCCCCATAGCAATGCCTATTCTTGTCCGCAATTGCAGACAAGAATAGGACATGCTAAAAAAAAAAATTCGGAGCCGCTTTTTTTCGGCGCCGCGGACCGGAAGATCGGCGGCGAGCCCTGGAAATGCGTATGCGGACAGCACACTGTGTGCTGTCCGCATCCATTCCGTCCCCATAGGGCATGAATGGGTCCGCACCCGTCCCGCACAATTGCGTAACAGATGCAGACCACAATTGCGGAGGTGTGAATGGAGCCTTGTCACTTTTACGCTCTTACGTTGCATATATTTTCACTCCCCCACCTGGAAACCTCCTCTTCCAGCTCTTCATCGTATTACTACTTGCTTATTGATTCTCAGCGGGAGTTTTCTTTTTGTTTGTTTTTCTACAAGTACAAAAGATGACATTCAGGAATCTTTTGTCTCGTGGCGCGCATTATTAATTATTTTTTGAATGCCGATACACGGTGAACCAATTACGGCGGAGCGTATCCATTTCGGCGTGCTCCACTCTGCGCACTCCCCCTCAGTCACTTCACCTTGCAGAGCAGAATATTCCATCGCTGCAGAAACACTCCACGCTGGAAGAATCGAGCTGGAGAATGTGCTCGTTCTTTGTTTGCCCGCGCCTCCCCCAGAGATTGGAAAGAGCGTGCGCTGAGCGAGGCTGGGGGTCTTTGTGTTGGAACAACCTGCATCTGAACGTGGCTTATTACACCTGATGGGAGCGAAAATCTTCCATTTTCCCTGTGACAAAAGGCTTCGAGATCACACTGCTTGTGGCTTAGAATAGTCCCGCGGCGCCCCTTACATGCCGCGAATGTTGGACATTTTTATATTCCAATGAGATAACAACGGATCACTCAGAACCAACATTACATGGGGCCAGCCATTACCAGTTACATCAGCCTCTGTGCCCAGTGGGGTCCCCACATGAATCCCTTTTGAAGCTCCTGGATCCTATAGCAAAATCTAGAAGAAGGCCCCACGCCTAAGATGTAATATTGTGTGTCTTCATATTTTGCAGATGGGCTACTGGGCTCCCAACTGGTACCAGTGCGATGTTGCAGGCAATGGCCAGTATAGATATTTTCCATAGTTGCACAAAACATTTTGAGCCTATATTACACTGACCGATGGTTGGCCAGTGTAATATAACAAGCGTTCACAGGAAAGAGATGATCTGGCGGTGTAATACTGCCACCGGTTCCCCGATGAACGAGCATCGGGCAATCAAGATTTTGAAGCATGCTTAAAAATCATTGTTTGCCGGCGTCATATCGTGCTGTGTAATTACACTCGTCTGCTGGCAGACAATGGTTCAGTATAGGGATGAGCGATGGCATTAGCGGTCACTCCTTCCCATACAATGGGGGAGATCACTGCATGTAATAGCAGAGGTCTCCTCCGCTAACGAGCAAGCGAATGCTTCCATCCTATCGCCTGCAAAATCTTTTAATGTAATACAAGCCTTACTCAACCGGTCTGCACACAATGTAGCTTATATCTTGTTTAATTTACCTGACAACAGAGCTGAAACCTCCAGCATTCCCTGCTGGTTCAGTGTCTGCACAGAGCTTGCTCTGATGTTGTCTGAAAAGTCACCTGATTTAGGAAACAAGTCAAAAACATGCAGTACAGGGGAGATCTGCAAACAGTTTGTGAGGTTATGTAACGTAATGATTTTTAATGTTATGTACACTCGGCATGGTCTGGTGTGGTTGGCAGGGACAGGGTTAATGGACTCTAGAGGGACAGTCTAGACTAGTGTCTGAGGAGGAGGAGGAGGGTGTAGGGAGAGACCAAGACCATGTCCTCTCCCTAGGCCCCAGCTTCAAGCTTCAGAAACGCGCAGCTTTCTGCATGCTCCTTAGCAAGAAGGAGAAAGAGGATAGAGTCAAGAAGATAAAGAAACTGCATGATCAGTCAGAAGGGTAACCTGCTACTACAGCTATACAGACATTGCTGCCATGGAGGCATTACAGTTCAGACACTTTGGTCAATCTCAGTCATTTGAACCTGCACACTGCAGTGCGAATTGCAGGCATAATTGTGAGTGGACAGTCACCAACTAGAGATTCTTGCAAAAGAGACTTTAGCAAGCTAGCATATACAGAGTGCCAGCCTCCATACCTCACTATTTGAGGAGAGAAGTTGCACTTTGTCTAGATTATGGTTGGATGTACTACCACTCCTATTTTGCAAAAAAAATACATTTATTTTTCTACCTCTGGCCTGGTTTTCTAGCTACATCAACACTATGTGCTGGCCACTGCATTGAGCCACTATCACTCATATACTCTGTTCTGGCTCCTCAAAGGCTTGCTGCACGAGCTTGCTGAATGCTTCCAACAATCTGCAGAATATTGAATGCAGCTCTGGACTATAATACAGACAGTAACGCAGGATCAGTAAATAATAAGCAATGTAATGTATGTACACAGCGACTCCACCAGCAGAATAGTGAGTTCAGCTCTGGAGTATAATACAGGATGTAACTCAGGATCAGTACAGGATAAGTAATGTATGCACACAGTGACTGCACCAGCAGAATAGTGAGTGCAGCTCTGGAGTATAATACAGGATATAATTCAGGATCAGTACAGGATAAGTAATGTATGGACACAGTGAGTGAACCAGCAGAATAGTGAGTGCAGCTCTGGAGTATAATACATGATGTAACTCAGGATCAGTACAGGATAAGTAATGTATGTACACAGTGACTGCACCAGCAGAATAGTGAGTTCAGCTCTGGAGTATAATACAGGATGTAACTCAGGATCAGTACAGGATAAGTAATGTAATGTATGTACATAGTGACTGCACCAGCAGAATAGTGAGTTCAGCTCTGGAGTATAATACAGGATGTAACTCAGGATCAGTACAGGATAAGTAATGTAATGTATGTACACAGTGACTGTACCAGCAGAATAGTGAGTGCAGCTCTGGAGTATAATACAGGATGTAACTCAGGATCAGTACAGGATAAGTAATGTATGTACACAGTGACTGCACCAGCAGAATAGTGAGTGCAGCTCTGGAGTATAATACATAATGTAACTCAGGATCAGTACAGGATAAGTAATGTATGTACACAGTGACTGCACCAGCAGAATAGTGAGTGCAGCTCTGGAGTATAATACAGGATGTAACTCAGGATCAGTACAGGATAAGTAATGTATGTACACAGTGACTGCACCAGCAGAACAGTGAGTGCTGCTCTGGAGTATAATACAGGATGTAACTCAGGATCAGTACAGGATAGGTAATGTATGTACACAGTGACTGCACCAGCAGAATAGTGAGTGCAGCTCTGGAGTATAATACAGGATGTAACTCAGGCGCAGTACAGGATAAGTAATGTAGTGTATTTACTACAGTGTTCACTATAGTGTATGTAATTACTTTGCCTTACTGTATAACTCCAGATCTTGAAACCATAAGAAACTGGTATCAACATCTACTTTTATAATGATGCTGTACGTTTAAAAGCTATATACATAACGTTTTTATGCCTCTTTAAAAACTCTTAGCTTCAGTTCAAGTCAATAATTACCGTCAAGCATGATAAGATTTCAACCACTTGAACTGCAGCTGATTGACACTGTCAACCAGTTTATCCTCCAATTACGCCCAGAAATCCTTGTCCAGCAGTGAAACCTCTCAATGCACTTTACTTCATGATTCATTACTGTATTCTTCAGAAAGACTTTGCTTTGAAAACAGGCATCTCCCAAAGGGAACCGTTAGGCTAGTGCCACCTACTGGAAGCGTCTGGAACACGATAAGAGAAACTAGCCAAGCATCTGAGAAGGATTCTGGGTGGATGGCTGAGACGCCCTGCATGGGATAATATGATTATATAGTGTACATTTAGAGACATGTATTATGATGCTGGATTGGTTTCTAGAGGTATTTTTATACCTGTGTAGGATTCAAGCTGCATTCCTGTGGGCATTGAGGGAAAGCCCAAAACAGTTCTCCAATTGTATGATTAATGACCTGTCACCAGGAAGACATTTACCAAACCAATACCCAGAAAATATTTGACAGCTCAAAATCTTCCTAGGGGCGATGATGCTAAGTCTGCTGGTCTGATGATGGAGTAATATGACCTGACTGGTCTCAGCCAAAACCAATATAAACTGAGGAGAGCAGCCGTGAAGACGGTAGTAGTTATAGTCTTGTACATAGGAGCAGTATTATAGTAGTTACATTCTTGTACATAGGAGCAGTATTATAGTAGTTACATTCTTGTACATAGGAGCAGTATTATAGTAGTTATATTCTTGCACATAGGTGCAGTATTATAGTAGTTATATCCTTGTACATAGGAGCAGTATTATAGTAGTTATATTCTTGTACGTAGGAGGCAGTATTATAGTAGTTATATTGATGTACATAGGAGGCAGTATTATAGTAGTTATATTCTTGTACATAGGAGCAGTATTATAGTAGTTATATTCTTGTACATAGGAGGCAGTATTATAGTAGGTATATTCTTGCACATAGGTGCAGTATTATAGTAGTTATATCCTTGTACATAGGAGCAGTATTATAGTAGTTATATTCTTGTACGTAGGAGGCAGTATTATAGTAGTTATATTGATGTACATAGGAGGCAGTATTATAGTAGTTATATTCTTGTACATAGGAGCAGTATTATAGTAGTTATATTCTTGTACATAGGAGCAGTATTATAGTAGTTATATTCTTCCACAAAGGAGGCAGCATTATAGTAGTTATATTCTTGTACATAGGAGGCAATTTTTATTGTGAAAACAAACAAACAAAAAATACAATAAAAATACATTCTTACAATACAAAACCCAAAAAATAACAGGCATTGTACACACAATGACTACTCGGCTAGAATGCCTATAGAATTATATTAAACTGATAAAGTCCACATTTGCTGGGGAGGAAAAAGAAGAGGGGGGGGGAACAAAAAAACAAAACAACACAAAATAACATATTTTCTGTTTTAAACCAGAGTCACATTCCTCCATAATTCCCTATTATTCAGGTTACTCCTTATCTCTAATGACTTAACCCACTGGAGCTCAGACATTATTTGGTTTACGGCTGTGGTGTGGTGGAATGGCTCATTGTGTATAGACACGCGGGTTCTCATGTGCCAATGGTAATATTTTATGACAGAAATGATCAGGTACATTGTCCCCCTGTCTACATTCCTATTTCTGGATGGAACAGCATAGATGATGTCAGGATAAGTCAGGGACTGCAGTAATGGGATGTTTAGCTTTTGTGACACCTCTTCCCATATTCTCCTCCCACCCCTACAGTCAGATATGAAGTGCTCCATCGTCTCCTCCTGCTGACAACCGAGAGGACAGTTCCTATCTGAAACACTCAAAAATTTTAGGTTACCCCTAACAAATAGCTTTCCATGTAATGACAACCAAGATATGTCAAAGAATTTGGCGGGGAGACGTTTCCCATTGAGGAGCTTCAGACTTTCTTGTAAAGTGCTAGTCACACAATCCCTCAAGACTAGTGGAGAACAAAAGAAAGCCCTGCAGATCCTCACATATAGATCTTTCCTTGGCTTACCCTCAATGTAGGACTTCTCTATCTTCCACCTTCTCACACACTTCAGCCCATAGTCCAGGTACTGGGGGAGGTAGTCACTCGTCCATCGACCCCTCTTGAGACTGCCGCCTCGCACCCAAGATTCTGCAAAAGGCAATATCCAGTCCCTGACACTGTTCACCCACAGGGAGCTGTTCTCTGAGTCCAGGCAACCAAAATTAACTTTTAGAAACATGGAGTCAAAGAACACCCTTGGATTCAGCATATCCAACCCACCCTCTCTCCTCTGTAGGTAGGTGATCCCTCTTTTTATCAGGTTCAACCTGTTCCCCCACAACAATTGGAAGAACAGGCTAAAGAGCCTAGCGGAGAAAGATTCTGGCAAAGGAAAAACGACAGAGACATACAAGAAGACAGGGACCAGGTAAGTCTTCAACATTTTAACCCTTTCTCTATAGGTCAGCCTCCAGTTCTTCCATCGCTGAACCTTTGCATTTCCGGCTTCCAACTTCTCTTCCCAATTTAGTTTGGCGTTATCATCCCTCCCAAATTTGACCCCTAGGATTTTAATATAGGTGGAGGCTCTAACAAATTGTGGCAGATCAAAATCTGGATCACTGTCTGATATCCAAAGAGCTTGACTCTTCTCAAGGTTGACCAGAGACCCTGAGGCCTCCGAGTAACTTCTGATGGCTGCAGACAACATCTCCACCTCACGAGGCTCAGATATCACTACAGTCACATCATCCGCATAGGCAACAACACTCAGGGGCAGGCAATGGGGGACCGGCACCCCCTGAAAATCACACTCCTGCAGTGACCTCAGGAATGGGTCTAGGGCAAATACATACAGCAGTGGACTCAGTGGGCAACCTTGTCTCACCCCTGCCTCAACCCTGAAGGTATCACCCTGCCAACCATTGACCAGAGGAAAGCTCTCAGCCTCGCAATACAAAGTCTTCAGCCAATCGATGAATTGCCCCGGAATACCGTACTTTGACAAAGTGGCCCATAGATACTCATGATCTACTCTGTCAAAGGCTTTAGCCTGGTCAAGACTCACGACATATCTCCCACACCTCAGAGCTTTACATCTCTCAAACATCTCCCTTATCGAGAGGACTGCTCCAGAGATGTTCCGCCCTTTTACTGTGCCAAACTGACAGCCTGACAACAGTGCTGAGGACAGACAAACTAATCTAGAAAACAGAATTTTTGCCAGAATCTTTCTGTCGACATTCAAGAGGGCAATCGGCCTCCAGTTCTTGATGTCGGTCGGCTCTTTACCTTTGGACAGCAGAATCAGCGAGGACACTCTCATGGATGGAGGCATCAGGTGACTTTCTAGACAATTTGTATATACATCCACGAGGATTGGGGCCAAGAGGTCTCTGAATGTCTTATAGAATTCTGCTGTTATCCCATCTGGACCTGGTGCCTTCTTCAGATGTAACTTATCAATGGCCTCTTTAACCTCCGCCACCGTCAAATCTGCTGTCAAAGGAGAAAAGTCCAAATCATTAGTATCAGGGAGCGGAGTTGCCTCCAAGAATTGGGTCATCTTGTCACTATCCAAAACCTTCCTCTGAAACAAGTCAGCATAGTAAGATCTCACCACCCCCAGGATACCCTCCCGAGATTCTTGCAAAACACCCTGGGGGTCAGTGAGACCGGTGACAGATTTATTTGCCACTCGCTCCCGGCAATTCTCAAAGGGATCAGGAGACCCTAAGGTCCCATAATCCCGTTCAAGAACCAGGGAGGTATACCTGCTGTACTGATACTGCCTCATCTCAGATTTCAGCCGGTCAATCCTTTGTTGGTCACCCCCTCCCGTCGAATAGAGTGACTCCAATTCTTTCCGCAGCTTGAGATACTGGCCATACTTACTCTTCCCCTTTATAACTGACAGTCTCTTTAAGAGGGATCTGATCTCATCCTTGACATCCTCCCACCAGTCGGCCATATTGCCATAAAAGTCCACTCTCTCTAGCTGACTCTGTATAAGAGAGTGAACATGACTCTGAACCGAAGGGTCTTCTAATAGACTGGAATTAAGTCTCCATAACCCTCTACCTGTCCCAGAGCACTTTGTGACACCCAAACAGAAATATAAGGCCAGATGGTCTGAATAAGGGACGATCTTCTCATCTTTCTCACCAATGGTCTCTGTAGGACTCACCAGAGCTAAATCTATCCGACTTCTTCTTTCACCACAAAAATAAGTAAATTTTGGTTTACGACCACCCTGCACAAACACATCTGACAACCCGGCCTGTTGAATGATTCTGTTTAGAACCTTGGAGTCTCTGGTAAGAGGCCTATTAGAGGTCCTGTCACTAGATGCCCTGGCGGCATTAAAATCTCCAGCCATGATGATAGGGATAGATGTGAAGAGATATGGCTTCACTTCATTATAAAGGTTAATCCTTTCAGTCACTGTCTGCGAACCATAGATATTGATGAGACGGAGCCTCCTACCCCGAATAGTAACTTCCAGAATTAGGCACCTTCCCATCAATACCTCTGTCAACCTATGTATAGTTACATCATTGGTGTTAAAGAGGATAGAGACTCCGGCACTTGGTTCTACAGCCAGTGACCAAAAGGATGGACCAGACCGCCATTCACGCTCGGCTTCCCGTAAGAGTCCTAACGTATTTAAACGTGTCTCTTGTAGGAAGAATATATCAGCATCAAGAGACCTTAGATGTTCATAAACCGCATGCCTGGTCCTCCTCACTCTGACACTGTTCACATTACTGGAGAACACTTTAAGGTTGAAGTCAGCCATCAAAGCAAAGCAAAGCACAAGTAGCAGAGATATTACCCCCATCATCATAGATCTGAGTCTGAGTCCACCTGCCGACCACCTGTCTCCATGTCCGATTCGGACAGACGTTTAGCTCGCGGGGGTTTCCTTTTTGTGGGGGGGTCGCCCTCTTGGTCCTCATTAAATTCATCTATCACTCTCTTTAACTCTCTCTCCATCTCTTCCTCAGCGTCTGACTCTGATAGGACACCGTACCTATTTGTTATGGTCATGACACCTGACCCGGGGTCTACTTTCTTTTTGGAAGGTTTTTGGACAGTGGTCCATTCCCCCTCAGGCTTACGGCTGGTTTTGTCCTTCTTCCGTCTTTTCTGTGGATTTATTGACGCTGGGGCAGAAGACGACATGCCCACAACCTGCTCAGTGACCTCCCCGTTCCCCTCAGTGGCTCCTGGCTGGGACTGGTCAGGCACTATGTCACCTATATTGTCACCCATATTGTGCTGAGGCTCGGGCGGTGTCACTGCTGACCCTGACAACAGCGTCTCCTCCTCTAGGTCATCTGCCCCTTCCAGCAAGTCCTCATCAGGGAAGTCCTTACAAACATTATGCCAGGCGTCTGGACAGTCCCTGTGGGAGTGACCGATCCTACCACAGAGGTTGCACCGGATGTTCTGGCAGGTGGCGCTGACATGGCCGATCTCCCCGCATAAATTACATTTTACCAGGGTGCACACACTCGCAATATGACCGGCCTTTCCGCATTTAAAACATTTTCTAGGCTGACCCGCATAGAAGCATACCCCTTTCTCCCGGCCAATAAAGAATGAGTTGGGCAGATGCTGGGTAATGTTGTTAACCTGCCGTAACTTTACCAGGACCTTCCACCCCCCAGTCCATATGTCATCCTCGTCCCTGGTCTTGGTGAGATCTGACATTAGGTCACAGTGTCTTTTTAGCCATACAACAATATCCTGGTAGGGTACCGACTCGTTCCAGAATATTATGGTGACGCTTGCTGTGTCTGGTCTAGAGATGGGGATGAGGCTGAACTTATTCCAGCCATCAGCATCTCTCACCCGGGCGAAATGAGCCCAGAAGCGGTCCAGGTCAGACATGAGTTTAAAACTAACGTCATACCCCTGCCTGTCAGGAAGGTTTATCACTGCCAAGATGTTAGATGGCAGGAAACCCATTTGGTGGCACAGAAGTTCACGGACCACAAACCTTCGTTCAGGCAACTCCTCCTTGGCCCCTCTATGCCTGAACCTGACCACGTTCCTCCTCTTAAAAGCCTGACCTGTATAATTCACATTAGATGTGAAAGATGGTGACCCACGACTCCAGGCATTACCAGAGGAGACACCACCAGTTCCACCCTCCTGCTGAACTTGGGGGCGCTGTGGTGGCTGCTGACCACCTGCACTATGGGGGTCTGACACTTCTGGTGTAACTAAAGGGGGGAAGTGCTGTGCATCAGACTGTACAGCCCCCTCCCCACCACCATCCTTTATACTCTGCGGGTCACAAGCCTCTGAAGGCTGACCTAATGGTGGACCCGAGTCTAGAGATGACCCCAAATCCCACACAGACTGTGAAGCGCTCCCCTCTGCAGAAACATCATCAGTAACATCACATACAGTCATATCAATGCAGTCACTGGCAGTATGATCCTGCTCTACAGAGCCCCGACAGTCCTGCTGGGCCATGACCTGTGAGCTCTCTGCTGCACTGCTGCCTTCAGGCGAGAGTCCACAGTCCTGCTGCTCTCTACTGCCCCCCAGGGCTTG
Source organism: Bufo gargarizans (assembly GCF_014858855.1). Classification (NCBI taxonomy): domain Eukaryota; kingdom Metazoa; phylum Chordata; class Amphibia; order Anura; family Bufonidae; genus Bufo; species Bufo gargarizans. Next base: position 13,128,565 of record NC_058090.1, on the reverse strand, counting down.
TGGTGACTGCACTGCTACTGCAGAGTTACCTTCAGGCGAGAGTCCACAGTCCTGCTGCTCTCTACTGCCCCCCAGCGCTTGTGGTGACTGCACTGCTACTGCAGAGTTACCTTCAGGCGAGAGTCCACAGTCCTGCTGCTCTCTACTGCCCCCCAGCGCTTGTGGTGACTGCACTGCTACTGCAGAGTTACCTTCTGGTTGGAGTCCATAGTCCTGCTTCACAGTACAAACTGCTGGAACTTGTGGTACCTTTTGAGGAGTCTCTGCAGGTCTTTGCTGTTGCTGGACACTTTCTCCCACTTCTCTGTACAAATTCCCTTTCTCAAAAGGGAAGCTGGCTGGTCTGAGGACTGGTCTTGCACAGGCCTGCTGGGTGTCATCTGGACAGGTTGGAGACCTGGGTTTAGATGTAGATGGTTCTGGCGCAGGTTTTTCCTCATGTCCCTCAAGCCTTTGCTGGTTTCTGAAGGATTCAGCGACTGGTCCCATCTGCTCCAGTACAGCCTCCATGTCCTGCACAGTGTCAGCGAGCTGCACAGCGAGGGAGCTCAGCTTCTTGTCATGGACAGCCTGATTGTTGGGGTTTGCTGCCTTTAGCTTATAGACACAATCTATCTGTTTTTGCAGCTGTAGTTTAGTCTTTTTTAATGTCTCTAGTCTCTTGACCAGAGCTGGGATCCGCTCGGCCAGACATAGTTCTGGTGCACGCTGAGTATTGGGGGGCTGTGTCGGCAGTGTACTCACAGAATGGCTCCTTACAGGCGTCCCTCTGCTTGGTCCTTGCACTGGACTTGGTGCAGCCGTGGTCACTGCTGCAAGGTCACTATCTCCAGATTGGTGACTGGGCCCCTGGTTCTTCCCAGTGACCGCACTTGTGGCCCCATGAAGCCTTCCTGCAGTACTCCCTCTGGTCTCATCTGTTGTGTTGGCGACTTTTGCGCTGTTTCCACTTCCATAGCGTGTGCGGTCAGACCGCATCAGGACAGGCTGTTGCAGATTCTCCTGCATGGTCTGCTTCTCCAGGGATGTTCTCCTCTGTCTGCCTGCGGGTGGGGTGGATTGCACACCTGCCGCCATGCTCTTACTCAGCGATGTTTCCTTCTTTACTTCAAACACTTTCTTTTCTTCTTTGCTTCTTCCTGCTGCACTGGGACTGGCAACACTCGGAACATTCCTTCCTTCCAAAGAAACTTTTGGATAATTATCCATGGAGTGAGAGGTCTGGGAATTGTTTCCCAGAATAGGCCTTGAAGCCTGGGCCTTGCTTGGGGAGCATTCCCACCCAGAGTGGCCCCGCCCTGGGCTTTCTCCAGACATCCAAAGCCTCAGGAGAGCTACTGACACACGTCCTCACAGCTAGGAGGCAGTATTATAGTAGTTATATTGATGTACATAGGAGGCAGTATTATAGTAGTTATATTCTTGTACATAGGAGCAGTATTATAGTAGTTATATTCTTGTACATAGGAGCAGTATTATAGTAGTTATATTCTTGTACATAGGAGCAGTATTATAGTAGTTATATTCTTGTACATAGGAGCAGTATTATAGTAGTTATATTCATGTACATAGGAGGCAGTATTATAGTAGGTATATTCTTGCACATAGGTGCAGTATTATAGTAGTTATATCCTTGTACATAGGAGCAGTATTATAGTAGTTATATTCTTGTACGTAGGAGGCAGTATTATAGTAGTTATATTGATGTACATAGGAGGCAGTATTATAGTAGTTATATTCTTGTACATAGGAGCAGTATTATAGTAGTTATATCCTTGTACATAGGAGCAGTATTATAGTAGTTATATTCTTGTACGTAGGAGGCAGTATTATAGTAGTTATATTGATGTACATAGGAGGCAGTATTATAGTAGTTATATTCTTGTACATAGGAGCAGTATTATAGTAGTTATATCCTTGTACATAGGAGCAGTATTATAGTAGTTATATTCTTGTACATAGAAGCAGTATTATAGTAGTTATATTCTTGTACGTAGGAGCAGTATTATAGTAGTTATATTCTTGTACATAGGAGCAGTATTAAAGTAGTTATATTCTTGTACATAGGAGCAGTATTAAAGTAGTTATATTCTTGTACATAGGAGCAGTATTATAGTAGTTATAGTCTTGTACATAGGAGGCAGTATTATAGTAGTTATATTCTTGTATATAAGAGCAGTATTATAGTAGTTATATTCTTGTACATAGGAGCAGTATTATAGTAGTTATAGTCTTGTACATAGGAGCAGTATTATAGTAGTTATATTCTTGTACATAGGTGCAGTATTATAGTAGCTATATTCTTGTACATAAGAGCAGTATTATAGTAGTTATATTCTTGTACATAGGAGCAGTATTAAAGCAGTTATATTTTTGTACATAGGAGCAGTATTATAGCAGTTATATTCTTGTACATAGGAGCAGTATTATAGTAGTTATATTCTTGTACATAGGAGGCAGTACTATAGTAGTTATATTCTTGTACATAGGAGGCAGTACTATAGTAGTTATATTCTTGTACATAGGAGGCAGTATTATAGTAGTTATATTCTTGTACATAGGAGGCAGTATTATAGTAGTTATAGTCTTGTACATAGGAGCAGTATTATAGTAGTTATATTCTTGTACATAGGAGCAGTATTATAGTAGTTATATTCTTGTACATATTAGCGGTATTACAGTAGTTATATTTTTGTACATAGGAGCAGTATTATAGTACTTATATTCTTGTATATAGGTGCAGTATTATAGTAGTGATATTCTTGTACATAGGAGATAGTATTATAGTAGTCATTTTTTTGTACATAAGAGCGGTACTATAATAGTTATAGTCTTCTTCATAAGAGGCAGTATTATAGTAGTTGTTATAGTATCCAGGCTAGAGGCTGTATCTCATGTTGTATCCAGGCTAGAGTCCGTATTTCATCTTGTATCCAAGCTAGAGGCCTATATCATCTTGTATCCAGGCTAGAGGCCGTAACTCATCTTGTATCCAGGACAGAGGCCGTATTTCCTCTTGTATCCAGGACAGTGGCCGTATCTCCTCTTGTATCCAAAACAGTGGCCGTATCTCCTCTTGTATCCTGGCTAGAGGCCGTATCTCCTCTTGTATCCTTGCTAGAGGCCGTATCTCATCTTGTATTTAGGCTGGAGGCCGTAACTTATCTTGTATCCAAGCTAGAGGCTTATCTCATGTTGTATCCAGACTAGAGGCCGTATCTACTCTTGTATCCAGGCTAGAGGCTGTATCGCCTCTTGTATCCAGGACAGTGGCCGTATCTCCTCTTGTATCCAGGACAGAGGCCGCATCTCCTCTTGTATCCTTGCTAGAGGCCGTATCTCATCTTGTATCCTTGCTAGAGGCCGTATCTCATCTTGTATCCAAGCTAGGGGCCTATCTCATCTTGTATCCAGGCTATAGGCCTATCTCATCTTGTATCCAGGCTAGAGGCCGTAACTCATTTTGTATCTAGGCTAGAGGCCGTATCTACTCTTGTATCCAAGACAGAGGCCGTATCTCCTCTTGTATCCAAGACAGAGGCTGTATCTCCTCTTGTATCCTGGCTAGAGGCCGTATCTACTCTTGTATCCAAGACAGAGGCTGTATCTCCTCTTGTATCCTGGCTAGAGGCCGTATCTCCTCTTGTATCCTGGCTAGAGGCCGTATCTCCTCTTGTATCCTGGCTAGAGGCCGTATCTCATCTTGTATTCAGGCTGGAGGCCATAACTTATCTTGTATCCAAGCTAGAGGCTTATCTCATGTTGTATCCAGGCTAGCGGCCGTATCTACTCTTGTATCCAGGCTAGAGGCTGTATCGCCTCTTGTATCCAGGACAGTGGCCGTATCTCCTCTTGTATCCAGGATAGAGACCGTATCTCCTTTTGTATCCAGGACAGAGGCCGTATCTCCTCTTGTATCCTTGCTAGAGGCCGTATCTCATCTTGTATCCAAGCTAGGGGCCTATCTCATCTTGTATCCAGGCTATAGGCCTATCTCATCTTGTATCCAGGCTAGAGACCGTAACTCATTTTGTATCTAGGCTAGAGGCCGTATCTACTCTTGTATCCAAGACAGAGGCCGTATCTCCTCTTGTATCAGGCTAGAGGCCGTATCTACTCTTGTATCCAAGACAGAGGCTGTATCTCCTCTTGTATCCTTGCTAGAGGCCGTATCTCATCTTGTATCCAGGCTAGAGGCCATAACTCATCTTGTATCCAGGCTGGAGGCTGTATCTCATCTTGTACCCAGGCTAGAGGCCCTAACTCATCACGTATCCAGGCTGGAGGCTGTATCTCATCTTTTATCCTTGCTAGAGGCCATAACTCATCTTGTATCCAGACTAGAGGCTGTATCTCATCTTGTATCCAGGCTAGAGGTGGCCCAGCCGGGTCCTAGAGCCTCCTGTCCATTGCACAGTTTTCCCCGATAACCTTCTCCTTTCTCTCTAATATTGTACTCACATATACCGTTACATTCACACATAAGGAATTTTCATTCTGACATCTCCTGGCAGTCTGGGTGGTGACAGTCATTCAGAGTGCGGTATAGATCAGTGATTCATCCCTCGGCCATTGTGTGCTCCCAGCCTTGAGTCCATGAGTCAACGCGATTTCATTGGCAGCGAGTTCTCCGGATGTCACGACAATGTCCAGAAAGCCCAGGAGGCGGCTGCACAGCGTCAGCAGCTTCGCACCTCGTATCGGAGACGTGACAGATGCGCTCCATCTGATGTATTCCTGTCTGACATTCTGCTTTCTCCTCTATAAATAGGCGGCAGGTTTGTCATCATATGGAGGGTGACAGATCCATCAGCGCCGTGTTTACATTAAGAGGCAGGGAAAGGAAGAGGTAAACCCCATACCGCCATCGCTTACGTTACAAATTCAGCCGAAAATTTACCCTTTCCATGCAGACAGTGGAGGAGAGTCGTGATTTTCAGGAGAAGGCAACCGCCCATACACTGGAAGCCGGAGATATCACTGAGGTACGAGGCATTCGTGGCATGTGCCTCAGTGACATTCCACCGGCATTGATAGATGGCATACTGGACATTGTATAAAGATGGTAGGATTAGATATGTAACATCCCAGAGTTATGTTATTAAACACTTTTACCCCGCTACAACCTCTTAAGTGTATTTATACTGTCATCCAATGTGATTTTATCTAATATCCTCACAAATGTGCATTGGAATTCTTGTTAAATATACTTTGCTGTAATTTTCATGTTCACCAGCAGGTGGCAGCAATGTGTTTAGCAGGGACTTAGCTACAGTTTAGTGTTTCTAGGCTGGAATAGTACATTCCAGTTTAGCTCCCCCCTCTTTGAGCAGAGTGGGCTCGCCCATGTCCTGCCTCATGGATGGGGAAGGAAGTTAGAGTCAGTGTGCCAGCCACCCCGGCTAGGGGAAGGCTGTGCAAGTAGGAGCTCCCAGTTCTAGGGATCTAAGCCAGTCTCTTGTCTCGGCTGAGTGTCACGACCGCTATCCCAGCAGCAGTCGTGTCGCACCAGACGGAGGGGAAGGGGGACCCTATTCTACGGATGGGAAATAGAATGGTCACCCCTGACTAACCCTAAGCTGGCACCTGTCTGCCCTGATACCCTATACGGGATGTGAACCCGTGCGGCGAGCAGGATGCCTAAACCCTTGGTCACCCTAACAAGACTAGCCTGGGGAAAGGCAGATGGGAGCACTAGTCACCATCACTCACGTCTAGGAGAACAACAGGGGAAGACAGCAACAAACAAACAATCTATAACATAGACTTATCCAGTCACGAGCAGAGAAGGTGATCCCAGCAACGACAGTCCACGCCAGACCAGAGCTCCACGGCAATACCGTCAAACGATCTCCTCCAAAGGTCAGAATAGCACTGGAAGTAAGGACTATATCTGGCAATGACTGCAAGTGAAACTGAAACTAATATAGTAGCTGGGAGTGGCAGACAGGACTCACCTGAGAAGGATGCCTACAAACTCCCAGTCAGGACAAAAAGGTTCACAAGGCAAAACCCGGATGACATACCCTGAACCACGGAGCAAACTCACAAGCTATCGCGAGTAGCAAGTCGCTGCGACCTTCTCCTCCCAGACCTGTCTGGATCAGTCACAGTCGTGACAGTACCCCCCTTTCTACGAGGGGCCACCGGACCCTCAACACCCGGCCTCTCCGGATGGGACCTATGAAAAGCCCGAATAAGTCTGTCCGCCTTTATCTCTGATGATGGCACCCACATTCTCTCCTCGGGACCATAACCTCTCCAGTGCACCAGGTACTGAAGAGAGCGGCGAACATATCGTGAATCAACAATCCTTTCTACCTGAAACTCAAGACTGCCATCAACAACCACCGGTGGAGGCGGTAGTGGCAATGGTTCAGGAGGTTCTACATATCTCTTAAGCAGAGATCTGTGGAAGACATTATGGATCCTTATAGTCTGAGGTAGCTCCAGGCGAAAAGCCACCGGGTTAATGATCTTAATTACCCTATAAGGACCAATAAATCTCGGACCTAATTTCCACGAGGGAACCTTCAACTTGATATTTCTGGTAGACAACCACACCAAGTCATTCACCCCAAGGTCCGGACCTTCAGAGCGCTTCTTATCAGCCGCACGTTTGTATCTATCACCAATTCTCTTCAAACTTTCTTGCACACTCTGCCACACCGATGAAAGTGAAGACGCAAATCGTTCCTCCTCGGGAATCCCAGACGGCCCCCCCTCACTAAACGTACAAAACTGAGGATGGAAACCATACGCACCAAAAAATGGTGACTTATCTGTGGATTCTTGACGACGATTATTAATGGCAAACTCGGCTAACGGTAAATAAGATGACCATTCCTCCTGATTTTCGGAAACAAAGCATCTCAAATATGTCTCTAGGTTTTGATTGGTACGTTCAGTCTGACCGTTGGACTGTGGATGGAAAGATGAAGAAAACGACAGATGAACCCCTAAACGAGAACAAAAAGCTTTCCAAAATTTAGAAACAAATTGGGTACCACGATCCGAAACAATATCGGAAGGGACCCCGTGAAGCTTCACGATGTGGTCAATAAAAACCTGAGCCAGTGTATTAGCATTAGGCAATGCGGTAAGAGCAATAAAGTGCACCATTTTACTGAATCTGTCAACAACTACAAGAATAACAGTCTTCCCAGCTGATACTGGTAGATCCGTAATGAAATCCATTGATAGGTGCGTCCAAGGCCTGTTGGGGATGGCCAGAGGTAAAAGACGCCCTGCTGGACGAGTATGATCTACCTTAGAACGAGCACAGGTAGCACATGCAGACACAAAATTAAACACCTCCTGGCGCCACTTAGGCCACCAGAACCGACGAGACACTAATTCAGAGGTTGCCTTACTACCTGGGTGTCCTGCCAGTGTGGAGTTATGGTGTTCTTTTAGTATCTCCAGGCGTAAATTTTCTGGCACAAACAGTTTACCCGAGGGGCAGGAGGCCGGGGCGTCCCCCTGAGCTTCCAACACCCTCCCCTCTAAACCTGAGTGTAATGCAGAGACCACCACCCCCTTTTGCAAAATAGGCTCTGGTACCTCAACATCACCCCCTCCAGGAAAACTTCGAGACAATGCATCCGCCTTAGTATTTTTTGCCCCCGGGCGATAGGTTATTACAAAATTAAACCTAGTAAAAAATAACGACCACCGAGCCTGTCTAGGGTTGAGACGTTTAGCAGACTCCAGATATAATACGTTTTTGTGATCAGTAATCACTGTGACGGGATGAACCGCCCCCTCCAAAAAATGACGCCACTCCTCAAAGGCCAACTTAATAGCTAAAAGTTCCCTGTTGCCAATATCATAGTTCCTTTCTGCAGTAGACAATTTCTTCGAAAAGAAAGCACACGGACGCCATTCACCAGGGGACGGGCCCTGAGAAAGTACCGCTCCCACCCCCACCTCTGATGCATCAACCTCTACAATAAAAGGAAGCGAGACATCTGGCTGTACGAGAATAGGGGCCGAGGTGAATCTCTCCTTCAGAGATGTAAAGGCAGTTTTGGCTGCATGTGACCATTTGGAAAAATCGGATCCCTTTCGGGTCATGTCAGTCAGTGGTTTGACCACCAAGGAATAGTTCTTTATAAACTTTCTATAAAAATTGGCAAACCCCAGGAAACGTTGCAATGCCTTCAGGTTCTCAGGCAGATCCCAGTCCATAATCGCCCGGACTTTCTCTGGATCCATGCGGAAACCTGAATCTGACAACACATACCCCAGAAATTGCAGTTCTTTTACGGCGAACACACATTTCTCTAATTTAGCAAACAATTTGTTGGCCCTTAATATCTGCAGCACTTGTCTCACATGGATCTTATGTGTCTCCAAATCCGGAGAATAGACCAGGATGTCATCAAGATATATCACAACAAATCTCCCGATAAGGTGACTAAAAATATCGTTGACAAAATGTTGGAACACCGCAGGCGCATTAGTAAGACCAAATGGCATGACCAGATTTTCATAATGCCCTTCTGGAGTATTAAAAGCCGTCTTCCACTCATCCCCCTCTTTGATGCGAACCAGGTTATAGGCTCCTCTGAGATCCATTTTAGAGAACCATTTAGCACCAGCAACCTGATTAAAGAGGTCGGGAATGAGAGGAAGAGGATAGGGATCTCGGATAGTTATCCGGTTTAATTCCCGGAAATCCAGGCAAGGACGCAGGCCCCCATCTTTCTTTTTAACAAAAAAGAAACCTGCAGCCACGGGTGAAGAAGAGGGTCTGATGTGTCCCTTAGCCAAACTCTCCGAAATATAATCTTTCATAGCCTTCCTCTCCGGGCCGGAAAGATTGTATAACCGGGTTTTAGGTAGTTTTGCCCCAGGTACAAGATTAATCGGGCAATCATATGGACGATGAGGTGGTAACCCCTGACAACCCTTCTCAGAAAACACATCCATAAAATCTGACAGAAAGGCAGGTAGAGATGTTACAGAGAGTGTGGAGAACCTACTACTCAAGCAGTTGTCCTTACAATGTTCACTCCACTCCACAATCTCCCCGGCCTGCCAATCCACCACTGGATTGTGGGTCACCAGCCAGGGAAGCCCCAATACCATAGGAGCCGGGAGACCGTCCAGGACATAACAAGAGATAATTTCTTTATGGAGGTCCCCTACCTGCAGATGGATATTATGGATGATCTGAGTTAACTCTCTCTGAGTAAGAGGGGAGGAGTCAATGGCAAAAACAGGAATAGTTCTGCGTACCGGTTCCGGAGTAAAACCCAGAGCCTGAGCAAACCGTGAATCCACCAAGTTGACCCCTGCCCCACTGTCCAAAAAGACGGAACAGATCTCAGTCTTATTGCCCGCCTCAACGGTAGCGGACAACAAAAACTGAGACATGCGTATGGAGGAAACAAATACGCCCAGACTGTTATCCTCCGCACAATCTGGGGACTCTAGTTTTTCCGGCGGCTCCTTTGTTTGTGGTCTCTTGGGTTCTGAGGTACATACCTTTACAAAATGACCCCTCCCCCCACAACGAAAACAAACCTCTGACCTACGGCGGACCTTAGGAGGATTCACCCGTCTAGTGGCGCCCCTTATTTGCATTGGTTTGACTGGATCATAACAAACTGATCCCTGCCCTATAGAGGCCTCTGTAGAATTTAATAGTCTCTCCCTGAGTCGTCTGTCGATTCTTATGGACAGAGACATAGCAGCCTCAAGAGACCCAGGGACCTCGTATACCGCCAGCGCGTCTTTTAATTTTTCAGACAACCCCTGGCAGAACTGACTCCTAAGGGCCGAGTCGTTCCATAATGTATCAGTAGCCCACCTACGGAATTCGGAACAATATAGTTCAGCAGACCGGTTCTCTTGCCGAAGTCTACGTAGCTTAGACTCAGCCAGTGAGACCCTGTCCGGGTCATCATATACGAGACCCAGGGCTTCAAAAAACTCCTCCACTGATCGTAAGGCCGGAGAGTCTGATGGTAGGGAGAAAGCCCAAGCCTGCGGATCTCCTTGCAAGAGCGAAATTACAATGCCCACCCGTTGTTCCTCACCGCCGGAGGACCTAGGGCGTAACCTGAAGAACAATTTACAAGCTTCTCTGAAGGTTACAAATTGGTCTCTTCCTCCTGAGAACCTATCAGGTAAAGCCACTTTTGGCTCAGGAGTACCCTGGTTTCCCGTAGCAACGGTGGAACCCAAGGATTGCTGCTGCAGAACAGTTGCTTTTAATCCTGCCACTTCAAGGGATAACCCCTGGAATTGTTTCGCCAAAACCGTAACCGGATCCATAGTGGAACAGAAAAATACAAAGCAAAACAGCAAGCAAAAAAAAAAAAAAAAAAAAGAAATGTCACTTTTTTTTTTTTTTTTTTAAATGGCCAGATATACTGTCACGACCGCTATCCCAGCAGCAGTCGTGTCGCACCAGACGGAGGGGAAGGGGGACCCTATTCTACGGATGGGAAATAGAATGGTCACCCCTGACTAACCCTAAGCTGGCACCTGTCTGCCCTGATACCCTATACGGGATGTGAACCCGTGCGGCGAGCAGGATGCCTAAACCCTTAGTCACCCTAACAAGACTAGCCTGGGGAAAGGCAGATGGGAGCACTAGTCACCATCACTCACGTCTAGGAGAACAACAGGGGAAGACAGCAACAAACAAACAAACAATCTATAACATAGACTTATCCAGTCACGAGCAGAGAAGGTGATCCCAGCAACGACAGTCCACGCCAGACCAGAGCTCCACGGCAATACCGTCAAACGATCTCCTCCAAAGGTCAGAATAGCACTGGAAGTAAGGACTATATCTGGCAATGACTGCAAGTGAAACTGAAACTAATATAGTAGCTGGGAGTGGCAGACAGGACTCACCTGAGAAGGATGCCTACAAACTCCCAGTCAGGACAAAAAGGTTCACAAGGCAAAACCCGGATGACATACCCTGAACCACGGAGCAAACTCACAAGCTATCGCGAGTAGCAAGTCGCTGCGACCTTCTCCTCCCAGACCTGTCTGGATCAGTCACAGTCGTGACACTGAGACAAAAGATCATCATTCCCAGTCTGAGCCCTTCAGCCTCAGCTGGTAGAAAGCAAGCAGGCACCTCCAGAAGTCCAGGAAGAAGCATACCCTGTGAGCACAACTGTGAGTAACGTCCAGAGACCAGGAGAAGCCAAATTCCTCCTCAGCTAGTCAGTCCCCAATACAGCAGAAGACAGTGAAGAGGATATTAATTCCTGCCACAATACAGAGCCACAAGCAGACGACTTATCCTGCAGAGAGCTCCAGGCACATGATAGAAGCAGAAGATAGATTCCTGCCATACATTGCCAATACCTGCTGGGACCCAAGACTATTGCTGTATCTCACATGGATGAAAGCTGCACATAGTAAAGACAAGTTTGAACTTTATTCCAAGTCTGGATCTTAATTATTGCTGCAAATCCCTCAATTACTCCTACTAGCAACACACTCATTTTATTGCAAGTGAGCCAGGATCCAAGAGTCCAGCCGTACTCAGGTAGGAGACACCGTTGACACTATTGCCACTATCACACAGAGACATTACACCACTCTGGCCTTCCTAACCTGGTACGTGAGTTGCAACACCTTAAAGGGCCCTGAGACTGTACCCTGCGCACGCTGCAATTGGCGTCACAAACAAAAACTATTAACTATTATTCACACCTGACTCAGTCATTGCATATTATAGCGTCAGAGTGCAGAACCCCAATCCGGCTTACTGCAGATACATCAACTCAGCAGACCGTAGCACACATCATAGGCTTAAGACAGTATCACACATCATAGGCTTAAGACAGTATCACACATCATAGGCTTAGATACACATCTAAGCAGACAGTATTACACGTCATAGGCTTAGATACCTTTCCTCAGCAGACAGTACCACCCATCATAGGCTTAGATATACACCTCAGCAGACCGTATCACACATCATAGGGTTAGATACACACCTCAGCAGACCGTATCACACATCATAGGCTTAAGACAGTATCAAACATCATAGGCTTAGATACACACTTTAGCAGACAGTATCACACATTATAGGGTTAGATACACACTTCAGCAGACAGTATAATACAGGCATGCTCAACCTACGGCCCTCCAGCTGTTGCAAAACTACAGCTCCCAGCATGCCCGAACAGCTTACAGCTATCAGCCTACAGCAGGGCATTGTGGGAGTTGTAGTTTTACAACAGCTGGAGAGCCGCAGTTTGAGTATCCCTGGTATAATACATTGTAGACTTAGATACACAACTCAGCAGGCAGTATCACACATAATAGGTTTAGATACAAACCTAAACAGACAGTATCACACAGGAGGCATGGAAACACTGGTGCAGCAGACAGTATGACAAAATAAGCTTAGATACCTTGCCCCAGCAGACTGTATCCAACATGATAGGCTTAGATACCTTGCCCCAGCAGACAGTATCACATATTATAAGTTTAGGCAGTGACATGGTGGGATACGGCACATGACCACTGCAGCCAGTCAGTGTCCTCAGTGGTCTACTACTGGTACATCCCGACTGCAGTTTGTAAACAGGTAGCGGCAGGAGGAGTGGTCCACCAGCGCAGAGAACGTCGCTGGAGAAAGAGGTGAGTAGAGTATATCAGTTTTATTTATTTTTTAAGCATTTGTAGGGCTTGTCCAACATTTTTAATGATCTCTGACAACCCCTTAAGCCCTTTCAGCCCGCAGCTTGAGCTGCACTGACCTGAGCCCACGAGACTGACGGCCATCTTGTCTGAAGGTTCAGCTCCCGTGGCAGCCTCTCCTCTGCTAGCAGCAAACAGCGAAGCTTTTGACCCGTTGCATATCTTGATTTCAACCACATTGCATTCAGGCCAAAGGATGTTCTTCAGCACCCGTTGTCCTTCTTTTGGGGGAACATACTTTTTGCACAGACAGGAGGTACGTTTGGGGGTCATTATCTTGATGTCATATGACACTATAATCAGTAAAACGGATACTGGAAGGGATGGCATGGCTCCCCAGGATGGTAGCACTTCTAGTCCATAATTCCTTCAATTCTTAGTAAATGACCAACCGCACCACCCTCCGAAATGTCCCCAGACCATCATGGAGCCTCCTCCAAGGAGCGTGAACTTGTGTGTCGTACGTAGGGCTGCACCTAGCCTTTCTTCTGCCTGAGGCAAAAACTGAAATAGCGCCCCCCCCTTCCCATTGGCTTTATTGGTGGTGCACCCATGGTCGTACGATGATCGGACTTTCGCCTCTTGGACCCAAACACCTCAAGCTTCGATTCGTCTGTGAAGAGAACCCTCTTCGAACACTGGTGGTCCTGCTCCTGAGCGTTTTTGCCCATTTTATTTTATTAATGGGCCTAAGCCACTTGACAGTTGCCATTTTCTTCCTCGTTTCCATGACAGCAGCTCGGGCGAGCTGTTTTGACTCTGTCCTGTTTGGAGCGCATCCGATAAATCTTTCCTCCTCTGTTGTGGTCACTCTTGTTTGTCCAGGTCGAGGTCCATCACATACATCACATCTTGTTTTCGGCGTACGTCTTGGGGGCACACTGCAAGCCTTCAGACAGAGCGTCTCAAAGTGACTACAGCAGACCCCTTTTCAATTGACAACACCGTCCCGGGACCCATTTGTGAGGCCACGTTACACGTTTTCACAGATTTACATGTATCATAACACGAGGCGAACACGGGAGTTGTGTCACGGTGCACAGCGGTGGTTTAGAAACCTGTCTGAAAGAGAAACTGGCTCTGTTACCCATAGCAACCAATCACAGCACAGCTTTCATTTTATATTCTGCTATGGAAAAATGAAAGCTGCGCTGTGATTGGTTGCTATGGGCAACAAGGCCAGTTTCTCTTTTACACAAGATTCATAGGCCCAGTTTCTTCAAAAACTAAAATCTTTAAGGATATTTGTATAAATGGTGTATAAATCTGAATTCTGAAGCAGGCAGACGTGTGTAGAGCGACTAATTTCTGTGCAAAACACACGTATCGTGTTCATCCTTTACAGATAAATCAACTAATCTCTCCGTGTATTAAGGTTAATGAGCAGTAGTGTATACAATATATATTTTCTTATCTGTTCCTCAATATATGTCATATTATAAGTTTTATCCACCTATTTATTCAGTATGGGGGAGATTTATAGATTTATCAAACTGGTGTAAAGTAGAACTGGCTTAATTGCCTATAACAACCAATCAGATTTATCCTTTCATTTTCCAAAGGAGCTGTAGAAAATGAAAGGTTGAATCTGATTGGTTGCTATGGGCAATTAAGCCAGTTCTACATTATACCAGTTAGCATGGAAGCATGCCCTATTTTTGTCCGTTACGGATCCATCACGCCCATGTTAGTCTATGGGTCCATGAAAACCACGTCCATCCGTGTTTCATCCGTGTTTCATGGACCATTTATAGGAGACACTTTGAAAATCAATTTTCAGCTGTGCAGTGTTCGCGGATGACACAGAGCAAAAAACGGACACACGGACTGAACATTGGTTCTTCACAGAAATTTTAATGGATGAATCACTGACCATCTTATCATGGATTTCATCACGGACGTGTGAATAAGGCTTTAGAGGAGTTGTCTGACTCATCAACATCTGATTGATGGGGGGGGGGGGGGGGGCCCAGAGTGATCTGCCATCTTCTCTATATAGGGCCCAGAAATTTCAGGTGGCAACCCTACATATCTCAGCAGGCAGTGTCCCACATGATAGGCTTGGATAGACATCTAAGGCTAGTTTCACACTAGCGTTCGGCTGTCCGCTCATGAGCTCCGTTTGAAGGGGCTCACGAGCGGACCCGAACGCTTCCGTCCAGCCCTGATGCAGTCTGAATGGATGCGGATCCGCTCAGACTGCATCAGTCTGGCGGCGTTCAGCCTCCGCTCAGCAGGTGGACACCTGAACGCTGCTTGCAGCGTTCGGGTGTCCGCCTGGCCGTGCGGAGGCGTGCGGATCCGTCCAGACTTACAATGTAAGTCAATGGGGACGGATCCGTTTGAAGATGCCACAATATGGCTCAATCTTCAAGCGGATCCGTCCCCCATTGACTTTCAATGTAAAAGTCTGGACGGATCCGCTCAGGCTAATTTCACACTTAGCTTTTTTTTGACAATATAATGCAGACGGATCCGTTCTGAACGGAGCCTCCGTCTGCATTATTATGATCGGATCCGTTCAGAACGGATCCGATCGAACGCTAGTGTGAAAGTAGCCTAAGGAGACAGTATCACACATCATAGGCTTAGATACATCTGCTCAGTGGACCGACCACACATAAAAACGCTTTAGATACGCTTGGTCAGCAGAACATATTACATAATAGGTCTAGATATAGGAGCCCAGCAGACAGTATCTCATAGTATAGGCTTAGATACACAGGATTTACTATTGTGGTACCTCAATCAGGGGTATACGCAAACTACCAGCACATTTATATGTAACTCAAGTTGCCATGTCATTGTCTTACCTGTTTTATAAAAGTAATGGGTTAAAGCCTCAGAACACCCTTTTATTTTAGAAACTAAAAAGAAAATGAAATATCTGAATACCCCAACATATATTGGGTGAGGGGGCCTATGTTTAGGCTATGTCCGGAACATAGGCGCTATCTTAAAAACCGCCATATTGGATCAAATTTTCCAATGGGAAGGAGCTCATGTAGCATATCAAAGAATACCAGAATTTTCCCAGAAATGAATTGCCGCAATATCTCTTGTGGTTCAAAAGTTATCAACACAGAAAGTTCAAAGTTCTGTGTTCAGCACCAGGGACAACACATTGAACACGTCAAATAGCTGTGCATCACAGGGAACGTTCTCGGGTTGTTATTGTAACTTTCTGTGTTGAACCACAAGAGATATTGCAAATCTGATTGATGCAATCGATTTCTAAGAAAATTCTCGTCTTCTTTTATATGCTACCTGACCCCCTTCCCATTGGAAAAATTTGCCCTTGATCTAAAATAGCAGCTTTCAAGATGGCAACCATGTTCCAGACATAGCCTGAAAGATAGGCCCCTTCAGCCATTACTTGCTGGGGTATTCAGATATTTCATTTTCACTTTTGTGTCCTGAGACTTTTGACTCACCCTGTATATATTCTCCCATTAGGAGTCAGTGGACAGAAAGTAATGGCTGCAATGGTTTGAGAGGTAGTGGGTGAGTGTATGTGCAGCACCCCAGCTTCAGCAGAACCTCTAAGGCCTCATGCACACGAACGTGTGCCGGCCGGGCCCGTGCTGCGGACCACAAAGTGCAGTCCTCAATGCACCAACACCGACCGTAGGCTGACGCAGACCTACTCACTTGAATGGGGTCCCTATCCGCATCTGATGGTCTGCACTACTTTTTTACGGTATGGAGGCACGGACATAAACCACGAAGTGCTTTTGTGGGGTTCCATGCCGCCATTCCGCACCGTCCTTCCGGATTGCGGACTTGAATGGGTCTGCATCCGTGATGCGGGGTGCACAAGGCCGGTGCCCATGTAGGCTGCAATACGGGCACAGCCGGGCAACGGCTGTGTGCATGAGCCCTAACCCTGTGAGTCCCCTGCTTTGGGATTACAGAGGATGTAGTGAAACCTGTCCTGGGTAGAAAAATAGGAGTGTGGAGAAAATAGGATACACAGGTTGAGCAGACATTATAACACGTAATAGGGGTAGATACACATCTCAGCAGCCAGTATCAAACATGATAGGCTTAAATACAGTTGCGCTGCTGCACATATTACATATAATTCTTAGATACACAAGCTTAGCAGACAGCATCTCATAAAACAGGCTGAAATACACATGATCAGAAGACGATATTGCTCTTTATCATCTTAGATACACCGGCTGAGCAGACAGTATCACACGTAATAGAGGTAGATACACATCTCAGCAGACAGTATCAAACATGATAAGCTTAGATACAGTTGTGCTGCTGCACATATGACATGATAGGCTTAGATACACAAGCCCAGCTGACATAATCTCATAAAACAGGCTTGGGATACACAGGATCAGCAGACAGCATCGCTCTTCATCATCTTGGGCTGTGTTCACATCTCCATTTGAGAGATCCGGTAAACTGATCCAGCGCAAACGCTACCCGTCGGTCGGACAAAAAAACATTTTGTGCAATGGTTTTTATCCAGCTGGATCATCTCCGGACCTCACTGCAGTCAATGGGGGATCCGGCGGTGAAGTAAAGGATCTGGCAGGCTGCTCTGTGCCGGAAAAGCCTTCCGGATCTGAAAACAGAGATGTGAACGAGCCCTTAGATACACAGGAGGCTGCTCAGACAGTGTCACACATAACGGGTCCGTTGAAAACTCGGCTGATGCACCGTTTGCGTCCGTGATCCGTGGTTCCAGTCCATAAAAAAAATATAACCTGTCCTATTTTTTTCACGGAAAACGGTTCACGGACCCATTCAAGTCAATGGGACCGTGAAAAAACGCGGAGGCACACAAGATTGTTATCCGCATCCGCGCGTCCGCGTCCGTTTTTTTCCTATCATTTTCATGGCAAACTTGACTTAGACTTTTTTTTACTTTCCTTCATGTCTGGTGATCCTCCAAAAATAAAGGAAGACACACGGAAACAAAAACGGAAACGGATCACAGAACAACGGAACCCCATTTTGCGGAACGGAACACAACAACGGTCGTGTGCATGAGGCCTTAGATGCATTGGCTCAGCAGCACCTATTACACAGTAGGCTTAGATACACAAGCTCAGAGCACAGTCTCCTATCCCCACTACTTTAGTATCAAGGTTTCAATGAAGCAGCAGGTAAGAACAGGGCCATGAACTAATCGGACCACAAGAGCGGGACGCAGTGCGGTTCCGCCATTAGAGTGCCAGGGTATGGAGTAGAGGCTTGTGTTTTATAACTGACTCTTAATGCAGCGGCACATATTGAAAACAGGTTTAAAAGGAATAATATGGCAATAAATCCGTCACAGGACACAAAATGTCTAAACCTCGCGCCACCTCTCTCCCACCCTCTAAACGAGGCGCGCTGCAAGGCTGGCAATGGAAGCAAAGCCACCTGGTGGCATGCACAGGTGTCTCTGTCAGCCCAGGCATTGCTCATGGGGTTACCTTAGGTCACCTTGATTTAAAGTAGGGGAGACAATATGAAAAAGGCTCCCCGTGGAGGAAACACGTACAAAAACCTTGTGTAAATGTAACAGTTATTAATGGCGGTGGATGAAAAGAAACCTTACTAAAAGCAACTGTTACTTTTATCTTTGACCGCAATTAAACCCTGCCACCTCCTGGCCACTGGCAGAATTGCAGTTAGATGTAATTCCTGATATGATCTGTCACTTTTAGGTTACAAAGAGATTGTACACAGGAAAAACATGGTTTGTTCCAAAAACAGTGCCACTGCTGTCCACAGGTTGTGTGCGGTACTGCATCTCAGCTTTATTCATTTCAGACAGAAGCCATGGTCAGCGGTGGTGGCTGGAAGAAGGCAGCCTTGTTTTTCTAATACTGGACAGTCCCTTTAAATCTGGTTTAGGGTCCATATTCATGTCTGTATGTGTTTTGTGGATCCGCAAAATGCGGATCCGCAAAACACAGACACCGGCAATGTGCGTACCTCATAGAAAATGCCAAGAATAGGACATGTTCTTTTTTTTTGCGGAACGGAAGTGTGGATCCGCAAATGCGGATGCGGACAGCACACTTTCCGGCCCCATTGAAAATGAATGGGTCCGCACCTGTTTTGCAAAATTGCTGACGTGTGACCTGTTATAAGACACAGTTCACATATTGTGGGTCACATCTCTGGAAATATATGGAGGAAATTCTGCGTTCCTATTATGGCCACAAATCCATGTGTCTGATCACCTTGCAGGATGACAGGCCGAACTGGATGGACAAATGTCTTTTTTCGGCCATATGTACTATGTTACTATGTTACCTGAATTAGGCCTCTTGCACACGAGCGTGTGCCCCCCGTTGCTGTATTGCGGACCGCATTTGCGGGTCCGCAATACACGGGTGCTGTTCCGTGGGCAGTCCACATCACGGATGCGGACCCATTCACTTTTTGCGGAACGGCCGGATCGCGAACCCTTTAAAGTGAATGGGTCTGCGATCCGCTGCGGCTGTCTCACGGACTGTGCTCGTGCATTGCAGGCCGCAGCACGACCACGAGGCGCACACGTTCGTGTGCAAGAGGCCTTAACTGCATTATAGGTTCTTTAGGGGACGGCCACACACGGCATAAATGGTGCACATTTCCTGCACCAGCATACTGTACTGGATGAGATCTCAAGAAACGCAAGGTAATCTTCCCTGTTCTGTAGGTTTTTGATCTGCAGCATGTCGATTTACCATGTGGTTTTTACCTGCAGCTTTTAAACTTCTCATGCAAAGGTTGAAAGCCACAGACGACCAACTGTAAACTTGGCAGCCCGTCTCGGGTCGGTTTTGTAGATCTGCGGCGGAACCACCGCTGCGTAAACCTGGCCTTAAAGGGGTTGTCATCTCAAGCATTGGTGGCATATTGCTAGGATATGCCACCTATGTCTGAATAGTGTGGGTCCCACCACTGGGACCCGCACCCATCTGAAGAACGGAGCCCACAAAGCTGAGAACAGCAGACCGCACATGCGCGGCCGCCCTACGTTCATTTCTATAGGGCTGCTGAAAAAAGCAGAGCGTTCGACTATTTCCTTCAGTTGGATAGAAGTGAATGGAGCGGTGGCCGCACTCGGGTGCTGCGCTTCCCATTATTTCTATGGGACTTTGAAAATAGCTGAGCGCGACGCTTGGCCATTTTCGGCGCTCCCATAGAAATGAAAGAAGGGCGGCCGTGCATGTATGGTCCGCTCTTCACTTTGCAGGCTCCGTTTTAGAGATAGGTGGGACTTGCACCTTCCCAGACATTGATGGCATACCCTAGTGATGCCACCAATGCTTGAGATTACACAACCCCTTTAAAGGCCCATCTGGCACAATGATGACATATTGCTAAGATACACCATCAATGGCAGATGGATGAGGGTCCCACACCTCTGGAACCCCCTCCTATCTCCAGAACGGGCCCCCTGAAGTGAAGGGGAGCACACCGCGCAAGCTCTCCATTCATCTTGTGCACACTTGGCTGTCTTGGGAAGTCCCCTAGTTGTGAACGGACTGTCCAAGTGCAGCCACTGCTCCATTCACCGCTATGGGACTGCCGGAAACAGCCGAGTCAGTGCTTGCCTATTTTTGGAACACCCATATGGGGCCCCTCGTTCTGGAGATAGGAGCTGGTCCCAGACGTGGGTCCTGCACCTATCTGAGATTGATGGCATATCCTAGCAATGTGTCATCAATGTCCCCCTTTTAAAGGTCAAACCATGAAGTTTGCAGGTTCCTTGTCAAGGGGCTGATAGTGGAGCAGAAAATAATGCTCCACCATCAACTTCAAATGGGCCTTTCTACATCTTATGGGACTGTGGTCGAGAGTGGAACAAAGATGGTGGTGGAACACCTGCACAGGTACATGTGTAACATCCCAGAGTATGTCACTAAAACTCTGTCACCCTGCTATAGGATGTTAAGTGTAAATGTGTTATCATCCTGTGTAACCTGACATTACATTTTCCATTATCTGAATTTCCTATGACTGTTTTATGTAAATTGCTGTAATTATTCATGTCCACCAGTAGGTGGCGGCAATGTATAGGCAGTCTATAGAACAGTTTAGTATATCTAGACCGGAATAGTCCATTCCAGTCTAGGCTCCCCTGTATGAGCAGAAGTGGGACGTTCCAATGTCCTGTATCATGAGGAGGAGTAGGAAGTGTAGTCAGTGTACCAGCCACCCCTGTTGGGCTAGGTTGTGTTGATAGGAGCTCCCAGAATCAGGGATCCCAACCCTGGATCCAACCTCGGATGAGGTTCAGGATCCACCTTCCTAGCCTGAGTCATCTACCTCAGCTGGACGACCAGAGAAGCAGCATCCACAGAACAATAGATCTCCAGGAAGAAGACACCATACCCTGCGAGCAGTCCTGTGAGTACAGATCCCAAGACCAGGAGAAGATAAGTACCTCCTCAGCTAGTCAGGCCCAAACTAAGCAGACTACAGACAGAGCAGAAGACAGATACCTGCCAGATCTACTAGGCGTATGTACCAGAAGCAGAATAGATATAAATTCCTGCCACATATTGCCAAAACCTGCTGGGACCCAAGACTATTGCTGTTACCTTGTATGGATTCAAAGCTGCCATTAAGTAAAGACGAGTTGGACGATATTTCCTGTCTGTCTCCTATTAACAACACTCAATTTGTTGCATGTGAGCCAGAATACAGGAGTCCAGCCGTACCCAGGTAGGAGACACCGTTGACACTCCATAAAGACATTATCACCCTCTGGCATTCCTCGCCTGGTATGAGCTGTAACATCTTAAAGGGCCCTGCTATAGTACCTGCGCAAGCTGCAACTGGCGTCACGAACTTATACACATATAAACTGACCCACTGCATAGCAACCCCACTGACCCAGTGTCCTGCTCATTGCACATGGAATGGGACCAGCCAGGGTTAGGCAGTCCTCTCTCCATCAGCAGCACATTCTGCCTCTATGGTAATGACAAGACATCACTTCCATAGAAGCCAATGGCAAGTAGTTTGAACTGCCCCCAGATCTTTGACTCTGGAGGTTCCCAAAAGTCATTGAAGATCAAAGACTTGGGGTAAGCAGAACATATCTTCCCCTTTCCACCCTTTCATTGCACTTACCTTCCCTGGTCTTCTGGCAGAGGTAGCAGTGGCAACCGGGCTCTGAACTTGAGGGGGCCTAAGAGGTTTTATCAATGGCACATGGTAGGGGGCCCTGTTCGAGTCAAGGAGCTTTAAAGAGGACCTAACAATTCTGGAGCATCTATTCTTATGGCTCTATGTTGTGCCGTTCCTTTATTATTTATACTAGAAGTTATGAATGACTTGCTAGCAGTCTGCAGTAAGGGTACAAAGGGGGTGGTAACCAGTTGGGGGCGTGTAACTGCACAGACTCGCTCTATCCAATCAGTGCTGCCATTTTCAGACTGTGCAGGTACACCCCCCAACTGGTTACCTCCCCTCTGTACCCTTACTGCAGACTGCTAGCAATTCATTCATAACTTCTAGTAGAAATAATAAAGGAACGGCACAACACAGAGCCATAAGAATAGATGCTCCAGAATTGTTATTACATGGGGAATGCATGATGCTATTCAAACAGACATGTCAGGAGCGGTGAAAGGTCCTCTTTAGGTTACCTCTCTGGTTGAATGACAGCACCATACTCACCCTCCTCCATACTAAGGAAATGTACAATCTAGTGTCTGCAGGAGTTCCCCTTTATTGTAATAAAATCCATGACTTCTTACAGATCCAAATATTCTGCAGTTCCCAAATACTTTGGAGCTATTTATTAAAGTGCAAAGCGAACTCGTTTACGTTACTAATCTGCCGCTCAGAACTTCGTCGACATGAACATTTTGTAAAGGAAAATATAGTCAAAGATTACAGAGCAGCGGGATGGATTATAAAGGAAAAGTTATCAAGATTAGAAAATTGCTAGTGAGATACAGATTTCCGCGCTGGAACCTCCCAAAATGAACAGGAAAAAGTTTTCCCGTTACCTGAAGATTAATGTGTATTCACTATAAGGGTCCATTCACACGTCAGTATTCTTCTATATCCCGAATTTCGGTCCGTTTTTCTGGATCCGTTGTCCCTGAAAATGTTTACGTATGTCATCCGTTTTTTGCGGATCCATTGACTTTGTATTGTAAAAGGATCCGATTTTGCGGATAATAATAGGACAAGTTTTATATTTTATCGGACATGCGGAATGGAACAACGGAAACGGACAGCACACATTGTGCTGTCCGATTTTTTTCAGGATCCATTGAAAATGAATGGGTAGGCAACTGGTCCGGATCTGTTCCGCAAAAAACGGAACAGATCCGGAAAGAAACGGACGTGTGAATGGACCCTTACATATTTTATTTTTTTCTAATAAATCAGAAGTGTAAATGATTTGGGGCATTTGTTTCATAGGCTTCTGGTGTCTTCGAGACCTTTTTCTTCACACGCATGCAAGTAAAAATCTTAGATACCTGTTTCCACCACTAGGGGGCCAATCTGTGCAACTCCCATACACAGTCATATGCAGATCACCCTTTAGTGGTGTCTTATAGAGAGCACTGACAGTACCTACCTTTCATCAATGTATTAACAAGGGGTGTTAAAATTGTAGTTCTCCAGCTGTTATGAAACTACAACTTCCATCATGCCCAAACAGCCTACAGCTATCGGGGCATGCTGAGAGTTGCAGTTTTGCAACAGCTGGAGGGCTACGAGTTTGATAGGGCATAAAGTCGACAGCAGGGATATAGCGGCGAATCGTAAGTTCATAGGCGTATTTGATATTTTTGGATTGTCCCCACCGCAGTGCGAGGGATGATATTATATAATTGTTGATAATCCAGTTTCCTATTAGTTTATGTGACTACGAACAGGGGCGGACTGGGAACTTAAAGTGGCCCTGGAAAAAATCCTAAAAGTGTCCCCATGTTCTAGGCAGGTCGAAGCTGACAGGAAGCGGGGCAAAATAAGAAGGCAGGGTCACCGGATGTAGGCAGAGCCAGCAATACTGTACAGCAGAACAATATACCGCCCCAGCAGAACAATATACCGCCCCAGCAGAACCAAATATCAGAGTGCAGAACAATATACCGCCCTAGCAGAACCAAATACCACAGTGCAGCACAAAATACTGCCCCAGCAGAACCAAATACCACAGTGCAGCACAATATACCGCCCCAGCAGAACCAAATACCATAGCGCAGCACAATATACTGCCCCAGCAGAACCAAATACCATAGTGCAGCACAATATACCGCCCCAGCAGAACTAAATACCATAGTGCAGAACAATATACCGCCCCAGCAGCACAATATACTGCCCCAGCAGAACCAAATACCATAGTGCAGCACAATATACCGCCCCAGCAGAACCAAATACCATAGTGCAGAACAATATACCGCCCCAGCAGAACAATATACCGCCCCAGCAGAACCAAATATCAGAGTGCAGAACAATATACCGCCCTAGCAGAACCAAATACCACAGTGCAGCACAAAATACTGCCCCAGCAGAACCAAATACCACAGTGCAGCACAATATACCGCCCCAGCAGAACCAAATACCACAGTGCAGCACAATATACTGCCCCAGCAGAACCAAATACCAAAGTGCAGCACAATATACTGCCCCAGCAGTACCAAATATCACAGTGCAGCACAATATACTGCCCCAGCAGAACCAAATATCACAGTGCAGCACAATATACTGCCCCAGCAGAACCAAATACCACAGTGCAGCACAATATACTGCCCCAGCAGAACCAGATACCACAGTGCAGCACAATATACTGCCCCAGCAGAACCAAATACCACAGTGCAGCACAATATACTGCCCCAGCAGAACCAAATACCAAAGTGCAGCACAATATACTGCCCCAGCAGAACCAAATACCACAGTGCAGCACAAAATACTGCCCCAGCAGAACCAGATACCACAGTGCAGCACAATATACTGCCCCAGCAGAACCAAATACCACAGTGCAGCACAATATACTGCCCCAGCAGAACCAAATATCACAGTGCAGCACAATATACTGCCCCAGCAGAACCAAATACCATAGTGCAGCACAATATACCGCCCCAGCAGAACCAAATGCCACAGTGCAGCACAATATACGGCCCCAGCAGAACCAGATACCACAGTGCAGCACAATATACGGCCCCAGCAGAACCAGATACCACAGTGCAGCACAATATACTGCCCCAGCAGAACCAAATATCACAGTGCAGCACAATATACTGCCCCAGCACCACAGTATGAAACTGTATCCTGAGAATGGCAATACAATTGAATTTAGGTGGGCACCTGCGGCCAGTGATTAGTGCCTGATGCTCCTACATTAATTAGTGCTGAGAGCATCAGATCATTATATATCTTGCTGGTGGTCATAAGGAGGCCTTAGGTGGCCGCCTGGGCATTGGCCCACTGATAAATTTCCCTGTAGGGTCTATGGCCAGTCATCCCCTGACTACAAAACTGGAAAAACACTGTAAGTGAGCCGCCGAGAGCCGGGCATTCCATAAGAAACAACTCTTGGGTTCCCAAAGGACCAGTAGCCTATGCAAGGGGAATCTGATGACATCATCAGCGGGGAATTTATGGTCTAGGTGCCACCACTTGTATCACTTGAAAATCTTATTTTACAACAAATAACCAAAATTCTTGAGCTTTATAATCAGTCAGGAGCCGCTGATATCAATCACATACAGTATATGGAGCCTCAGAGCTAAGGTCAGCCTTACAGATCTATAAATGGCTGATAAGAGGAAGCAATAACAGGCACTGAAATGTGCAGCACATGCATTAAAAAAATTGCCTTGTTCTCTAGTTAATGGTTAAAAGGTACTTCCCTGCGACAGGTGGAAACATGATGCCAGCCTCACTCCTAAAACTGAAAGTGCAACTGTCATGTTGGAAGACCTTGTGCTGTAACCGTCTGTGTGCTAGGACGAGATATCCTACCAAGTCCACAAAATCCTCCGCTTCCACCCAATGGTGAGTAAAAGTGACAACCCTTGACACTTTCGTGCAGCGGTGAAGAGGTTAATCCCTGTGCTTGCATGTGTTTGCATTAAAATGTAATACGGTTTAAGAAATGTCATTTTTGGTCTTTGCCCCAGTGTTGGGGTATGATGTATATCAGCAAAGCACAAAATGAATTCATTTTTCAACATCTGTGCTTGCTGTCAGAGAATGGCAGCAGTCTTAGTTACCAGTACAGAGCTTCTGCATCGTATAGCCACTGGTTTGCTACAGTTGTATTCGGTCTAGATTGTCCTCTGTGACCCAAACAGCCTGGATTCCAGACGGATACATTGTATCAAACTATCCAGACAGGAACATTGTTTGGGGTGCTGAGGGGATTAGCTAACAGAGTACACTTGTAGGAAACTATAGGTACGAAGGTTGATGGGTTGTCAGCCTCTGGATAAGAAAGGGGTGTGTTCCCATTTACTGACAGCAAGCACAGATCTTCACAGAATACAATTCTATGATAAATGATATGACTTAGGTGGAAAAGATTAATGTTCTTCACTGGAACGGGCATTTAACCTTGAACCTTCAAATTATTTACTACACAAAGCGAAGGTCTGGACCAGTGAGAAAGGGGATGTCCCTCAGTGTTAGAACCATATATGCATAGGTGTGAACCCAGTGATGTCACAGTACAGGATAATAAACCCAGTGATGTCACAGTACAGGAAAATAAAGACAGTGATGTCACAGTACAGGGATAATACACACAGTGATGTCACAGTACAGAGATAATACACACAGTGATGTCACAGTACAGAGATAATAAACACAGTGATGTCACAGTACAGGGATAATACACACAGCGATGTCACAGTACAGGGATAATACACACAGTGATGTCACAGTACAGGGATATTAAACACAGTGATGTCACAGTACAGGGATAATACACACAGCGATGTCACAGTACAGGGATAATACACACAGTGATGTCACAGTACAGGATAATACACACAGTGATGTCACAGTACAGAGATAATAAATACAGTGATGTCACAGTACAGAGATAATAAATACAGTGATGTCACAGTACAGAATAATACACACAGTGATGTCACAGTACAGGATAATACACACAGTGATGTCACAGTACAGGGATATTAAACACAGTGATGTACAGTACAGGATATTAAACAGAGTGATGTCACAGTACAGAGATAATAAACACAGTGAAGTCACAGTACAGGGATAATAAACACAGTGATGTCACAGTACAGGATAATAAACACAGTGATGTCACAGTACAGAGATAATAAACACAGTGATGTCACAGTACAGGATAATAAACACAGTGATGTCACAGTACAGGATAATAAACATGGTGATGTCACAGAACAGGATAATAAACACAGTGATGTCACAGTACAGAGATAATACACACAGTGATGTCACAGAACAGGATAATAAACACTGTGATGTCACAGTACAGGGATAATAAACATAGTGATGTCACAGTACAGAGATAATAAACATAGTGATGTCACAGTACAGGGATAATAAACATAGTGATGTCACAGTACAGAGATAATAAACACAGTGATGTCACAGTACAGGGATAATAAACACAGTGATGTCACAGTACAGAGATAATACACACAGTGATGTCACAGAACAGGATAATAAACACTGTGATGTCACAGTACTGGGATAATAAACACAGTGATGTCACAGTACTGGGATAATAAACACAGTGATGTCACAGTACAGAGATAATAAACACAGTGATGTCACAGTACTGGGATAATAAACATAGTGATGTCACAGTACTGGGATAATAAACACAGTGATGTCACAGTACAGAGATAATAAACACAGTGATGTCACAGTACTGGGATAATAAACATAGTGATGTCACAGTACAGGATGATAAACGCAGTAATGAAAAGTTGCAGGAAAGAAAGGATCTGTGCAGCGTTGGTCATACAAATGATGGGCATACTTTATTAAAAGAAAATACATAAACTAAGTGGACGAGGGTGACACATTTAGGTGGAGCTCCGCCTCCTTTCTCAGGCCATTAATAGAATAGCATTCTCCTGCTGGTAAGGAGGCGGCAACCCGGTACCAGACCTGGTGCTCAGTTCAAGATAATTATGGTGAGTACTATTCTGATAAACATGGAAAGAATGAAAACAATATATAAAATTTAAAATGAAATTGTAAGTCGCAGGAATGGAAACTGAATAAAATAGTGAGGAACAATTTGTCAAACTCAGAACAGAATTTGTGAATGAACCTCCCAATAACAGTTGCTGAGTAACGGGCTTTATTCAAATAAGGAAATATTAACAGGGAATTTCCATTGCAGTGGGTGAATAAGCAACTGTAAATTGGACAGGGAAACACACGCCATCTAGGGTTACTGGTGAGGAGCATAAAAAACTGAGGACAGAAAAAAAAAGTGAAAAATGTGCATGAGATAGCAAAAAGAAATCTGATGAGTATATTTCTACCTGTGTGTGTATTATCCCTGTACTGTGACATCACTGTGTGTATTATCCTGTACTGTGACATCACTGTGTTTATTATCCCTGTACTGTGACATCACTGTGTTTATTATCCTGTACTGTGACATCACTGTGTTTATTATCCTGTACTGTGACATCACTGTGTTTATTATCTCTGTACTGTGACATCACTGTGTTTATTATCCTGTACTGTGACATCACTGTGTGTATTATCCCTGTACTGTGACATCACTGTGTTTATTATCCCTGTACTGTGACATCACTGTGATTATTATACTGTACTGTGACATCACTGTGTTTATTATCCCTGCACTGTGACATCACTGTGTGTATTATCCTGTACTGTGACATCACTGTGTGTATTATCCTGTACTGTGACATCACTGTGTGTATTATCTCTGTACTGTGACATCACTGTGTTTATTATCCCTGTACTGTGACATCACTGTGTTTATTATCCTGTACTGTGACATCACTGTGTTTATTATCCTGTACTGTGACATCACTCTGTTTAATATCCCTGTACTGTAAGATCACTGTGTTTATTATCCTGTACTGTGACATCACTGTGTTTATTATCCTGTTCTGTGACATCACTGTGTGTATTATCTGTACTGTGACATCACTGTGTTTATTATCCTGTACTGTGACATCACTGTGTGTATTATTTGTACTGTGACATCACTGTGTTTATTATCCTGTACTGTGACATCACTGTGTGTATTATCCCTGTACTGTGACATCACTGTGTTTATTATCTCTGTACTGTGACATCACTGTGTTCATTATCCTGTACTGTGACATCACTGTGTTCATTATCCCTGTACTGTGACATCACTGTGTTTATTATCCTGTACTGTGACATCACTGTGTTCATTATCCCTGTACTGTGACATCACTGTGTTTATTATCCCTGTACTGTGACATCATTGTGTTTATTATCCTGTACTGTGACATCACTGTGTTTATTATCCCTGTACTGTGACAT
This sequence comes from Bufo gargarizans, assembly GCF_014858855.1. Lineage (NCBI taxonomy): Eukaryota > Metazoa > Chordata > Amphibia > Anura > Bufonidae > Bufo > Bufo gargarizans. The sequence continues at coordinate 13,099,414 of NC_058090.1, read as the reverse complement.
CACTGTGTTTATTATCCTGTACTGTGACATCACTGTGTTTATTATCCTGTACTGTGACATCACTCTGTTTAATATCCCTGTACTGTGACATCACTGTGTTTATTATCCTGTACTGTGACATCACTCTGTTTAATATCCCTGTACTGTGACATCACTGTGTGTATTATCCTGTACTGTGACATCACTGTGTTTATTATCCTGTACTGTGACATCACTGTGTGTATTATCTGTACTGTGACATCACTGTGTGTATTATCCTATACTATGACATCACTGTGTGTATTATCATGTACTGTGACATCACTGTGTTTATTATCCCTGTACTGTGACATCACTGTGTTTATTATCCCTGTACTGGGACATCACTGTGTGCGTTCTCTGTACTGTGACATCACTGTGTTCCTTATCCCTGTACTGTGACATCACTGTGTTTTTTATCCCTGTACTGTGACATCACTGTGTTTTTTTTATCCTGGCATTAAATGCTAGTCTTTGATAAAGCTCCCCTAAAATGTGACATCTCAGTGTAAGAAAAACCATGTAATGGTGTCGCATTATGATATCTTAGTCACAAGAATAATGTAGGGGCCAATGCTACGGAGAAGGGGTGATGCACACAGCAGAGATAGCCACACAACTCCAGAGTAAAACATGGGGCACATTTAATTTTCCACCCCCTGACCACCATCCAAATATACTGTAGTTATAACTGTACCTCATTTCTAAGTGGAAAATGGATCTCTAAAGTTGCTGCTCCCCTGGTAAGTTACACCCTGGATTCCCTGGTAAGTTACACCCTTGATGGTAGGCATGCCATTGCCCAGTGTCCTGTCATTTACAATCCGATGCAGCTTCTCACTGGAAAACACCTAACAATCTATCCAGAGAAATATAAATTCCCTCAATTATCATGATGGCAGCAAACAATCTATGTTTTTGTATCATCAGGTATAGAGCAAGGATTTTTGGACAACCATGGAGACCTCTGCTAACGGATCCCACCCAAAATCTACAGAAGACGAGCTGCTGGTCAGCATAGATAATGGAAATCTCCCGAAATCCCCTGAGAAAAATCTAAGTTTTATGAAAAAAATTGAAAGTCTTAGAATGAGTAAGAAAAATCATAAGAAGCCGAATGAAGCAGGAGAAATAAGTTCTCCAGAGAAACAAGAGTCGCCTTTCGCAAAAGATTCGAATGTGAGATCCAGTAAAGTATTCTTAAAAAAGCAGCACCACACAGAGGAACCTGAATTGTCAGACAAACCGGAAACTTTTGGGTCTTTGGTGTTTAGACTAAGTAAGAGGAGCCCAAACAAAGTGGAAAAAAAGGAAGATTGCAGCTCTCTGGAAAGTAAAGGTCCACCTGAAGGAGCCGGTTCTCTGGTGGAGAAATGGAGGAGAAGCATGAGGGGAAAGAAGAAGATAGAATATAATGAAGATGAGAAGATGTCTACACCAGAGGAACCAAAGAGTGAAGACTTGGAGGAACCTCAGATGTTGTCAGGTAAGACAGACCAGTGTATAGCATAATGAGGTGCAGTGATATCAGTATAGGGTTACATCTGGGTAGGGCGGGAACTGATCACAGCGATCAGCTGTAATCAGTGGGTGAAGTTTGCAACAGGTGTTCACTTACCCTGCAGCGCCACCACAGGTGAAATTAAGAATTACACAATTCTCATTGAGATCAATGGATTGTCTTTGTTAGGCTACTTTCACACTAGCGTTTTTTGCTGACCCGTCATGGATCTGCAAAAACGCTTCCGTTACAATAATACAACTGCATGCATCCGGTTGTATTATGTCTTCTATAGCCATAACGGATCCGTCTTGAAGACCATTGAAAGTCAGAGGGGGACGGATCCGTTTTCTATCGTGCCAGATTGTGTCAGAGAAAACGGATCAGTCCCCCTTGACTTACATTGTGTGTCAGGACGGATCCGTTTGGCTCCGCTTCGTCAGGCGGACAGCAATGGAGACGGATTGGAGGCAAACTGATGCATTCTGAGCGGATCCTTTTCCATTCAGAATGCATTAGGGCAAAACTGATCCGTTTTGGACCGATTTTGAGAGTCCTGAACGGATCTCACAAACGGAAAGCCAAAACGCTAGTGTGGAAGTAGACTAATGCATTGATGTGTCGGGTCCTCCAGAGTGAACGATAACTCTTCATAGCTACAGTTGGCTCTGACTAATACATGAAGGTCATGAATGGGAGACCTTTACCCTTAATTAACTCACAATTCCGTATATGGGTACTTCTTTTTAAAGCAGACTGTCCCTTTAAGGTCAAACTTGCAGGGGGGCCAAGAACCACATCTGGTTCCTGAGATCCTTGATTCCAGCTCTTGATGTCATGATCCACGGTAATGGAGGGGTAGATGACCTTTGCATCTCAAGGTCTCAAGACACAGTGAAGACTTAGACTAGGCACCAGAATTTATGGATGATCATGGATTAAACACACATATACCTACTTCATTCTACATCAGCCCTTAGGTTGTTAGCGGTATGGCAAAGCAGTCCCATTCACATCAGTGAAGCTGAGCTTCAATATCAGACGCAACCCATGGACCGGGGTGGCACTGTATCGAGAAGCCTTGTTTTTCTAATGATGTCTATGTAATATTCCTGGGAGTAAAGACTAAGTGAATCTTACGCAGGAATAAGAAGCTGATTCCAATCTCTTGAGAGAAGCTTTAGTCTATTATTATCCGGCATTGATGTAGACACAATTTAGCTGAAATTGCCGCTCTCACTTGTGTGGGGTTGTGAGCTGTAATCTTGAAGACAGTTGTATTTTTCTCATTTGCTTTGGGATTGGCACACTCATGCGTCTTATACAGAAATACATTCATGGACTGTTTGGCAGAGGAGGCCTATATATATATATATATCAGGGGTATTACACCATAGCAGAAGTACAGCTGGAGCCCACCTAGACCCATTGGTCCTGGCTTCCATACTCTTGATTTCTTGGTCTGGTTCCACCGCCTTTGGTTGCTAACATCCAAAAACGTGAAGGAAGACAGGGGCTAAAGCTTATAACATCACTCAGATAAGGCTACATTACTATCTATAAGGTTTGTTATATTGGTTCACAATGAACTCAAACTCATGCCTCGTACCCCTGAAATCTTGCACTAAGCTCTTGGTTTTTATGACTTGTTTGGACCTGGCTGAGACCTTGGACAAAGGCTGAGACCTTGCTAAAGGCTGTTTAATGGACTAATTTATGCATACTTTGCATTCCACCTAGTTATACGGGTCTATGAAATACAATGAACTGACTTAATTTAAAAGCAGTTCCTCAACGTTTTCTACAAAAGCGGTCGACAGAACTGACCTTTGCACAGGAATTTTGCTGATATTGCAGCAAATAGTGAATCTGTCATCAGCAAACAGTCCTGCTGCGTCTTCTGCTTGAAGATTGTGCAGAAACCTATAGGTTGTACAGAATTTATTTCCAACTGATATGCAAAATAGCCCTATTAGCCATTGTACATGATCCAAAAAATAATATTTATCATTATTAATTACTTTAATAATAACCCCTGTATAAGGGAATGCATCTACTATAATACTGCCTCATGTGTACAGTAATATAACTACTATAATACTGCTTCTATGTACAAGAATATAACTACTATAATACTGCTCCTAGGTACAAGAATATAACTACTATAATACTGCCTCCTATGTACAAGAATATAACTACTATAATACTGCTCCTATGTACAAGAATATAACTACTATAATACTGCGTCCTATGTACAAGAATATAACTACTATAATACTGCTCCTATGTACAAGAATATAACTACTATAATACTGCCTCCTATGTACAAGAATATAACTACTATAATACTGCTCCTATGTACAAGAATATAACTACTATAATACTGCTCCTATGTACAAGAATATAACTACTATAATACTGCTCCTATGTACAAGAATATAACTACTATAATACTGCCTTCTATGTACAAGAATATAACTACTATAATACTGCTCCTATGTACAAGAATATAACTACTATAATACTGCTCCTATATACAAGAATATAACTACTATAATACTGCCTCCTATGTACAAGAATATAACTACTAGAATACTGCTCCTATGTACAAGAATATAACTACTATAATACTGCTCCTATGTACAAGAATATAACTACTATAATACTGCTCCTATGTACAAGAATATAACTACTATAATACTGCTCCTATATACAAGAATATAACTACTATAATACTGCTCCTATGTATAAGAATATAACTACTATAATACTGCTCCTATGTACAAGAATATAACTACTATAATACTGCTCCTATGTACAAGAATATAACTACTATAATACTGCCTCCTATGTACAAGAATATAACTACTATAATACTGCTTCTATGTACAAGAATATAACTACTATAATACTGCCTCCTATGTGCAAGAATATAACTACTATAATACTGCTCCTATGTACAAGAATATAACTACTATAATACTGCTCCTATATACAAGAATATAACTACTATAATACTGCTCCTATGTACATGAATATAACTACTATAATACTGCTCCTATGTACAAGAATATAACTACTATAATACTGCTCCTATGTACAAGAATATAACTACTATAATACTGCTCCTATATACAAGAATATAACTACTATAATACTACCTCCTATGTACATGAATATAACTACTATAATACTGCTCCTATGTACAAGAATATAACTACTATAATACTGCTCCTATGTACAAGAATATAACTACTATAATGCTGCCCCACACATTACATGTCATAGATATACTGTACCATGCAATGGTTTATAAGTATCATTTACCAAATATAAATTAATGTTCATGTTTTTTCTCTAGTGATGGAAATAAATGGTCTCATCCAAAGAAGAGAAATTAAGAGGGCATTTATAAACATAGAATTAATGGAGGACAAACTCCTTAAGGATTATAGCACCAATGACTTTCATGAGAATGTTACAGAGTACACCATACGTGGAAAAGATGTGGACTTGTTATATGGATCCTTGTTCAACATGATAAGGTCCATTGTGAAGGACTCTCTTGGCCAAGACCCTGTGGATAAATCATTGATCTCCTCTGTGGTCTATGTTATAAATAAAGAAGCAGAAACTCATAAAAATCCAGTAGTGACCCCAACAAATTCCGAAGTTCCCATTTGTGGCCAGCCTCGACAATGGAAAAAATTATGGAAAGAGGCTGTAAAAGACAGTGTTGGCAAACAAATAGAGTCAGTGCCCATAAAAGAAGGAGAAAATGGTTGGCTTGCTGAACACTTGGAGAGTCTCAAGTCAGTTAGTGTGGAAGACTTGAAAAAAGTGAAGAATTCCCTGAAGTCCCTCTACCCTGAGGACTATGATGTGTGTGGAACCTACTTGAGAAGCTATAACAATGCTCTGGTCTCACACCTACAGAAAAATATTATACCTTTGGCCCTGGAGTTCAGTCAACTGTACTGTCTACTAGACTGGACAATGAACCAATACAGCAGGTAGGACAAAATAATGTAAAATAGAATATTTCCCTGGGTTAGTAGTCATCTAACGATATATTGTTCCAAACAGACAAGGAGTGGACACAGGGGCCTGGGAATGAAAACAACAAGAACAAAAAAATAGATAACAATGTCTTCTGCTGTAGACCTTGACCCCTGTCCAGAGCCCTACTGATACTGAGTATACAATAATTCTCCAGATGAGATGAAGGAAAACTTTTAAGGAAAGAAGGAGTAGGGACATAGCTATAGGGAGTTATATATTATGGCAAGAGTTTCACCCGGGCAGTGATGACTAAGGGGGTCCTCTACCACATGACAAGACATCAATATTATAAATGACTCAAAGAAGGTGGGGCGTTACAGATTTTGCTTTGGAGTCCAGGATCCTCACCTCTGATGTCCTGAGTTGTTTTTATTATAATCATTGTCAGAAGGTCTGGAGATCATGAGACTGTATGAAACCTAGTAATATATCTTATTTTAGGGAAGCCGGAAGGGCCAGAATAACACAGCTCTGTCCATCGTGTAGTGGATGGAGCTGTTTACTGCAGTGCTGCTACCATTCTGTTTGCAAAGGATGGAGCGGTGTAGCTCCGGCGCCTACTGGAGCTACCCTGGAACAGCTGATAGGTGGAGATGTGGGGAGTCGCCCACCAATCTGATACTGATGGCTTGTCCTGAAAATAGGCCAGCAATATAAAAACCTTGGACAATCCCTTTAAGGTTAGTAGGTTAGATTTAGGGCTAGTAGCTTACAGTTGGGTTAGTAGGTTAGGTTAGGTTTAGGGTTAGTAATAGTAGGTTAGGTTTAGGATAGCAGTGTCACGACCCTTGGCTAGGTCGTGACTCTGTGTCTGCACGTGCGGTTGCCTTTGGCAACGTGGTTTGCATGTGAGGCACTTTTCCTTGGATGTGGTGTTTCCCCATTTTGGTATGCACGGGGTTAAGGTGTGTCTGCTAGGTGTGGTGCGTGTGACCTCAGGCCTCCTTATATGTTGGTGTGGTGGAGCGTGAGGTCAGTTTGATTTTGTTGTCAGTCTGTGTAGGAGCTCTGCTCCCTGTCTGAATGTCTTGGTCTGTGTGAGCCACCCTTATTTGTTATATTGTTTCCCTTGCTTTGTCTGTGTGTCCCCTCCAGTGTGTTTCTGTTTCCCCTCCCCCACCTAGTGTACGTTGTTATGGTGTGGGCCTTGTTTGGAGGTTTGTGTTGTGGTGTGTTTTCTCCGGAAGGGGCTTGCTTTCCCGGAGGGGTTTAAGCAATATGCAAGACTGTGTGCTTCCTAGCCTGGTGCCTCCCTGCATCTGGTAGCCGCAGGGAGGTCCGGGTTGTCGTCTGTGCCGTCCTTCCATCTCGGCTGCGGCAGGTAAGTGTTTATAGCATTTTGTTGTGTTGCTGTGCTATTTACCTGCCATACTGTTTTCTCCTAAAGTCTTGCACCCTGCCAGCTACTGGTCCTCTGGAGACACCATTCATCCGTGGTGTTGGATGAATGGGTGGTCTCTGCCCTGTCTTCAGCCTTAGGGCATAGCAGGGATACCTAGGGTCCTAGGTTGGTGAGCATGAGCCCCCTTACCTTCTGAGGCGGCTCATGCACTAGGAGTCTAGGGAGCTTTCAGGGTTGCGTTAGGTGTGACCTGCGCCCTGTTCCCTGCTATCTGGCGTAACTGCCACTGACATTGTATGGTGGGGGTTTCCCCTACTCCCCGCCATGACAAGCAGGTTCATTTAGGTTTAAGGTTAGCAGGTTAGGTTTGTATTTGGATCAAGTGAAAATCCTGTCCCCCTGGATTATTTATTTAAATTTTTTTCACTACATTTTTGTGGGGAAACAATTTTTTGATATACATAGTTTATGGTTTGCTTTATTTTTCATTCAGAAATTGACTGAAATCAATTAAAATAATCCAGGAGGACATGATTTTCACTTAATCCTAGTAGATCAGGAATCGGTTTTTTAAAGGTTAGGTTTAGGCTTAGTATTTTAGGTCTCTTAGAGTCAGAATGTTACGTTTAGTAGGTTAGGTTTATGGTTAGTAGGTTAGGTTACTAGTTTAGGGTTAGGCTTAGGCTTAATATTTTAGGACTAGTAGATTTCGGTCAGAATGTTAGGGTTTTGGGTTAGTAGGTTAAGACTAGTAGGTTAAAGTCAAAGGGTTACTATTAGTACGTGGGGTGAGTGTTACACAGCTCCAAATCCTCTGCTTAACTTCGCATAACCATACACAAAATGTTAGCTTTTTGTAGTCACCACAACATTGACAACATTGTGGCCTCCACTAGGGGGAGCTACTTACATCTTCACTGCTAGTATTGATAGTATTGAACTCCTCTACACAGTGGGCTCCCCCTTGTGGTGACTGCAGGCAGTAACATTTTTTTATATGGTTGTGTGAAGTAAAGCAGTGGAGCTGGAGCTCTGTAACAGCTGGAGATTCTGGAGCAATGTGCTCTCCTACACAGCCTTGGGTCTCCAGTAGATGTAAAATGTATACCTTAGCAGAGGTAACTTTAGGGCCCCCTAGGCTCCAGGGCCCAGGTGTGCCAGCTATCTCTGCAACCCCTGTCCCTCATCAGCTCCGGTTGGGATTATAGCAGATTTACAAATGATATTGCTTACTTCCTTCCCTTGTGCAATATCAAGGGGCTTGCGGGGCATCCAGTGTGCAGGCGGGGGGCTCCTTTATGCTTCTGCCATTATCCTCGTCTTAATATCACATCATTTTGTGGCTGCATTAATTTCCTGTTTTCCCGTCGCAGCAACAAATAACACAAATGTTGGGTAACGCTGCTAATCCTACGCACTCTGACTAATTGTTCAGTAGCGGTACCTCGTGTTCTGCAAATAAAGCAATTTTCCTGAACACTTAACTTGTTTTTCACACGGTTAGCGGTTTGTGCTTCATGTCAGCGCTCTGATGTCACCCACCATTGTGGGAGGCCGAGTGTAGAATAATGTATGCATTATCTATATGTACACAGAGACAAAAGGGCGTGGCGTACATAGAGACGTAAGAGCCCCACAGCAAGGATCAAACCGCCCCCCCCCCCCCACGACAGAAGGGGTTGCCTAAACCTTTTTCAATGACCCTTGGGCCATTTTCCCACTGCCTCGTTTGCTAAAAGTTGTTCCTTTAGAGGGTAGAGTCCTGACCAAGTAGAAGAGGAGATGATCCCAACTGGGCCCCCTCTTACCCTGGGCCCCATAGCAGTTGCATGGTCTGCCGCTATGGTAGTTACGCCCCTGATTTCAGGGTATGGGGAAAGATGGGTGACAATCCTTATGCCAAGGGTTCAACAGGCTCGGGCGCACAAGCTGTTGTGAATCTACAGCGCCCAGCATGCTCCATTCATTTCCATAGAAGTTGCATGAACAGCTGAAGAAGAGTGCACGCTGGGAGTTGTAGTTTCATCACTGCTGGAGGCTGAGACCAAGAGAACATGGGGAATATGAGTGGACTAAGTCAACTGTGTGACATTGTTGGGAGGCCTGTGGAGGACACTTTCTCGGAGATATCGGTGGAACAAATTAGTTTTTGAGCTCTGGTGTCCTATTGAGTGATGTCATCAGTTATACACCGTTATGTCACTCACTCTGGCTGAGGCTCCTGTGTCCATGATATTCACTCTGATCCAAGAAAAAGGATCTTCAGAACTTCTGGGCACCCTATATGCAGACGACGACACCTTCTGCTCCTCATGGACTAAAGCCAAAAGCTGGACCTGACAGCAGCTGGTTATTTGCGCCACAAGGGCTGAATTTTGTGGTGTAACGTACTGTTCGGGCCCCATATGTATATCATATGTATACATTTGCGACCCATTTCCTATTGCTGCAGAGGATCTCAGATAAGGATAAGGCAACTTTGTAACTAGTTCAAAAAAAAATCTCTATCCGTTTTGGGTATACAGCTCCTAGGCAGATGTGTGTGTCAACATGGTTACAGACTACACATAAACCCTGAAGACCCCACTCCCTCTGCCCCTTCCTTCTTCACAGACAGTAGAGAAGAGAAGCCCGAGGGTCAGACTGCAGGATCAGACTACTCAAGCTTTGTTTGTGGTCTGTTACCATAGCGACGCATACGCCTGCATTAGGGCTCCATTCGCAAAATGCTAGATTTTTAATCAAGACTGTATACAAAGTTTCTTGATTTTAGATACATTGGAGTAGAACGCCCCCCCCCCCCACCCTTAGGTTAAATTCTGTGGGTTGGATGTGATTACATTGGAAGTCTGTGTGGCCGGCAGGTGTCATACTCATTACCGCTCTATACGGCGGCGCGCGGTAACGACACCCGGCTTCACGCGCTGCATTAAGTGCCTTTTCCTAACACCTGTAATCAGAGCCGTGGGGCATTCAACATTTCCGACCTACCACCGGGTGGAAAGTACATTTATCAGCGTGGCGCCGTATCGGGAGTACGTGAAGGAGCCTTGAGAACGCGCTTCCCATACTGGTTAAGTGTCCTTCCGAGAGAACCCCCGAACGGTCGCCATGGCAACAGATCTGCCTCCATCTCGGATAATCTGATATCTCATGAGGATGTGTGAAAATCAATTTGCTGACATGAGGCTGAAGAACCTTGAGATACTTTCCTGGAGAGTTAGGGCTCATTCAGACAGCCATAGGCTATCTGCAAAAATGCGGATCCGTTTTTTTTGCGGATTAGATGCTGACCCGTTCACTTCTATAGGGGGCCCTTTTCTATTCCACGGTTCCGCAAAACAAATGAAACATGTCCAGGACATGGCCCCATTGAAGTCTATGGGTCCGCAAAAATACTGAATTCTATCCGTTTTTTTGCGGATCCGCATTCAGTATTTTTGCGGACAGCATACGGCCGTCTGAATGAGCCCTTAAGGAGCCTTTCGCCTTTAAAAAAATAAATAAAATCCCAAGTAAATATAAACTGTTGCGGTTGAATTTTTATTTTGTTACATCTGGTCCCGGGAAAGCTGGGTGACAACCAATATAGCTGCTGTTGTGATCCTCGAGGAGTGGTTTCCAATCCGTGGCTCTCCAGCTGTTACAGAACTACAACTCCCAGCATCCCCTAACAGCTGGGATGTGTGACTACTACATCTGCGCCCCCCGCTACTGGTCAACAGCTGGAGAACCCCCCCCGACTTATTTGTGTCTATTTAACTCTTGCAGTGATGATTTTATGGGCAACCCTGAACTTCATGCGGAGATTAACCCTTTAAGTCTTCCTCGGCTGTTAGAAGGAGAATGCCTTGAGAAACTCAAACAAGCTTATGTTCAGGCCTTGCAGGTAATGCGTTATAATAATGATCTCCTTACTGTAATGGAAACTTAAAGGGGATGTCCAGGATTAGATAAAACATGGCTGATTTCTTCCCGAAATAGTGCCACGCTTGTCCACAGGTGTTGCAGGTCAGCTTCATTCACTTCACTGACATTGAGCTGCAATACCAGACACGACCTGTGCACAAGGGGTGGTGCTGTATTTCAGACCGCCAAAGGCTCCAACGGACAGTGCAGTTTAGCTGGAGTCAATGATCAGAGAGGTGGCCTCATGGAGCACAATACATCTCTACAGGGGTCAGCTTTAAAAGGGTTTTCTGCCATTTTAATACTGACGACCTATCCTCAGGATAGGTCATCAGAATCTGATCGTGGGGGGGTCGGACACTCGGGACCCCCGCCGATCAGCTGTTTTGCGGAGGAGCTCCACTGCCTTCTCACAGCCCGCCAAACACAGCGCCATACACTGTATAGTGGTGGTGCTTGGTATCGCAGAGCTGCGCCTGGGTCATGTGAACGTAATGTCACTGGCCTAGGAAAAGCCGAGGGAGGCAGCAGCACTCACAGGAGCATTGCTGCCCTCTCGAACAGCTGATCAGCGAGGTCCCGGTTGTCGGACCCCCAACGATCAGATACTGATGACCTATCCTGAGTACAGGTCATCAGTATTAAAATCTCAGAAAAAAACCTTTAAAAAATCATTTTTTCATTTGGTCTTTATTAAGAATTTTTTTCAGCAGTTTTTGTTATACAGGGTATACATTTAAAGGGGTTCTGCACTTTGTTTAAACTGATGATCTATCCTCTGGATAGATCATCAGCTTCTGATCGGCGGGGGTCCGACACCAGGGACCCCCGCCGATCAGCTGTTTGAGAAGGCAGCGGCGCTCCAGCAGCGCCGCGGCCTTCTCACTGCTTACTGCTGGCCGAGTGACGTCATGACTAGTATCACTGGCCTGGGCGCGGCTAAGCTCTGTTCAAGGGAACGGGAACGGAGCTTAGCCGCGCCCAGGCCAGTGATACTAGTCGTGATGTCAGTGGGCCGGCGGTAAACAGTGAGAAGGCCGCGGCGCTGCTGGAGCGCCGCTGCCTTCTCAAACAGCTGATCGGCGGGGGTCCCTGGTGTCGGACCCCCGCCGATCAGAAGCTGATGATCTATCCAGAGGATAGATCATCAGTTTAAACAAAGTGCAGAACCCCTTTAAGTGTATTTGATGACTCATGTGTAGCTCTTATCTCTGATCTCCTGACAGCTCATAACACTCATTATAGCTAAACTGATAGGAATGTAGCTTAAATCAGTGTTTATGAGCTGTCAGGAGCAGAGATAAGAGCTACACGTGAGCCATCAGGGCTTCTATCTGACAGGACTCACTGTGAACACAAAGCCTACTAGTCTGCAAATAGATAGACATCTATACAGAGAAAGGGGATGAGAATTTTTAATAAAGACCAATAAAAAATGGACTCGTAGCCCTAAATAAGTAGAATGCAATCATTAAAAAAATGTGTTTGAAGATGTTCATAGCCTTTAAATCTTTAGCTAGGCTTCACGCCACTAGGGGGAGCTCACTGCATATGAATTTGTATATCTAGTATTGGAATCAATGTAAAAATCTGTAAGCAATTAACCCCCATAGTGTTGGTTGTAGGAAAATGCAGTGAAGGTTCAAAGCTGGGTCTCCTCTCATCATGAGCCATCCATAGCAGCTCCACCAGTGGGTCCAGTTATGGTTCATCAGCACGATTGTCTAGTTTTGACACAATAGGGCTTTCATATATGGTGATTTGTCATTCTTATCCTCAAATTCTTCTTTTAGAGAACAATCAGAACCTATTTGAACAACATACTAGAAATGGAGAAGAGGAACTGGCAAAATGGTGAAGAGGCAGAAGAACTGGTATTGGCAGACAGCTGCCACTTACCCATTTACACAGACGTTGAGGAGGTAAGTGTGCTTGGCTGTAGCTGTCACTGTATGACAAGGCACAACCTGGTCCCTAGGGACATAATATTCTTTGACCAAGCAAAAGTACTGGTAGATCCTCTAATATCACTTATCTTGGGAAACCAAAAGACTTGGACAGGTTGGGAGCCAATAAATTAGATCCAAGTTTCCCTTGACAGGCTGTGATGGAGGAACCTTCAGTCAGTTCTCACAGACTGTTGGTGTGCCATGTTGAAATATTCAGGAATAGTGCTGAGTGAACTTGTGTTTTAAGTTCGGTGTCTAATGATAATGAGATGACTCTGCTGACTATGCCCTCCTCTAATGATAATGAGATGACTCTGCTGACTATGCCCTCCTCTAATGATAATGAGATGACTCTGCTGACTATGCCCTCCTCTAATGATAATGAGATGACTCCGCTATGTCCTCCTCTAATGATAATGAGATGACTCTGCTGACTAGGCCCTCCTCTAATGATAATGAGATGACTCCGCTATGTCCTCCTCTAATGATAATGAGATGACTCTGCTGACTAGGCCCTCCTCTAATGATAATGAGATGACTCCGCTATGTCCTCCTCTAATGATAATGAGATGACTCCGCTATGTCCTCCTCTAATGATAATGAGATGACTCTGCTGACTAGGCCCTCCTCTAATGATAATGGGATGACTCTGCTGACTATGCCCTCCTTTAATGATAATGAGATGACTCTGCTGACTATGCCCTCCTCTAATGATAATGAGATGACTCTGCTGACTATGCCCTCCTCTAATGATAAAGAGATGACTGCTTACAATGCCCACTTCTACTGATAAGTATGTGACTGATGACTACACCCACCTCTACTGATAATGAGATGACCTTGCTATCTGTTCCTCTAATTATAATGAGATGACTCTGCAGACTATGCCCTCTTCTACTGATAATGACAAAATCTGATGACTACACCCTCCTCTAATGAGATGACTTTGCCAACTGTGCCCTCCTCCAATGAAAAAGAGGCGATTTTAATGATAACGAGATGACTCTACTGACACTGTCCCAGTCTACATGACAAAGCTGGCAGGTGAATTGCAGAAAACAGGAAATGTCATCATATTGAGTCTGCTCTAGTGGCCAATGTTAAATCTGGATTATTTCAATATTTTTGTAATTGATCAATAGTGAAATAAAATATGAAAACATGTCACATTCTGATCATACATCCCTTAAAGTGATAGTCTGGTTTCTAGCTGTTGTAGCTGATCCCATGCTTAGTAGTACAGGTGAAACTCGAAAAATTAGAATATTGCGCAAAGTTCCTTTAGTTCAGTAATGCAACTTAAAAGGTGAAACTAATCTATGAGACTCATTACAGGCAAAGCGAGATATTTCAAGCCTTTATTTGTTATAATTTGGATGATTATGGCTTACAGCTTATGAAAACCCCAATCTTAGGTCCCCTTTGCTCAGGGGGTATGGATTAATTAGCTGACTAGAGTGCGACACTTTGAGCCGAGAATATGGAACCTTTTCACAAAACTCTAATTTTAAGCTGCATTACTGAAATAAATGGACTTTTGCACGATATTCTAATTTTTCGAGTTTCACCTGTAGGTTTTCTCTGGTACAAATATTTTGTCGTTCCACCTTGTAGAATAAAGCACAACACGCGGCTATTGTTTTACCGCAACACTGTGACTCATGTGGACGAGGGGAGCATTTGCAGCTGGTTCCTGGCAGAATGTGATAGAGGGGGGATTTTGAAACTGCATTTCAGATCTATTTGCATTTCAATGGCTGGTATGACATTGGCATCACAATAGAGGATAAGCAAGCAAAGTATTTTAATTGTCGGCGTCGAGAAATTTAAATATCTGACGCCAGATCTATGCTTAACCCTTTCAATGCAGTGCTGAATTTAAAGGGGTCCCGCACTAAAAAGGAAAATGCTTTCTTACAGATTGTGTATATTTTTGGCAGCTTATTTTTCTTATTTTCCAGTTTGTTAAAATAAAAAAAATTAAGTAAAAGGTCTTAATTAAAAATCTACCGTTCTGTGTATACAGCTCCTACGTAGACCGGTGACTCTAAATGGTTTGATTGTATTTACATAACCATTCCACTCCCATTCTGCCTCCTTTTCCATTGTCTATAGGTTGTGAAGCAGAGCAAGTGGAGTAAAACAAGACTTTAAGATCAGACTACGTAGGTTTGTTTGTAGTCTGTAACCATAGAGACACATAGGTCTATGTAGTAGCTGTATACACAAAACAGTAGGAGATTTTAAATGAAGACTTGCTTTATTTTGTATGGAGTAATAAAAAATAATATACTTGCAAAAATTTACATATCGTATCACATGTGCAGTATTAATTTGAAAATTGAGGTAAGATAATTCCTATTTGGATGGCATATGACTCGTAATAGGAAACTACCTGAGGGGGCACGCTTTTATTCTGATTGGTTGGAACATTTACAATAACCATTTTCTTCACTACCCTAGACCACCAGGGACTTTACCATCTACCCCTTTACTGTCTAAGTCAATCAAGGACTTTCCTAGGGTTGAGCGAATCAAAGCATCTGAAGCCGAAATTTGATCCGAAATTTAGGAAAAATTTGATTTGCCACAAAGCCAAATTTCCTCGTGCTTTGTGGTAACTAATCATTTTTCCTAAAATGTCAGCTAGAGTTGTCTTAGAAAGAACAGAAAAAAAAAAATACTCACCTCGCCCAGAGGCAGTCCGCTCCTCTCTTGGGTGGAAAAGACCTGCTCTGTAAGTGATGACATCACTACGCGCTCCCAACGTGATCATGTGATGATGTCATCATGCTCAGCACAGGTTCTTCAGGAGGTCTTTTCCACTGTAGAGGAGTGGACCACCTCTGCATGAGCAAATGGATGAGGTGGGTGATTTTTTTTTTTTAACCCAAAAGGCCATATTGCACTAGCATTATACCGTTAGACGGGTGAACTTCTGTCTAACCGACTGCTAAAAATGGTCCCATTGATTCATAGGCATTGATTGTCATTCGTGACAAAACAAATTTCTTATCATACTTTGGTGAAGCTGGCGAATCACATTTTTCAAAACTTTGCTCATCTCTAGACTTTACCATTAACTTCTTGACCTTATTGTTAGCCCCTTCACTTCTAAAGACCCCCAGGAACTTTACTTTTTACCCCTTCATAGCTCAAGAAAACCAAGGAATTTACTATTAACAATTTTACTGTCCAAAGCTACCATGGACTTTACCATCAACTCTTTTATTGACGAAGATCACCAGGAATTTACCATCAACCCCTTTACAACCAAGGTTACCTGGGATTTTACCATTAACCTCTTCACTGGTCTTCAGTTGTGAAGGAGTAAATAGTAAAGTCCTTAGTTAATGGTTAAGTCCCTGGGGTTCTTGCGCAGTAATTACATAAATAGTAATGTCACGGATGCCGTGTGGGTGGAAAACTCCACACCGAGCACAGGAGGGAAGGGGAAAGGAACGAGGCCTGGAAACTAGGGTAAAGGAGAAGGTCACCTCCTAGAACAACCCTAATCCAAGTCCTGACTAACTTTCAGTATGAACTGACCTTGATGGTAGGAAAGTTCATACACAAGAACCTAGAACCCTAAGACACCCTGTAGGGCCCTGGTGTAGTGACAGGACTTGAGACAACCTATTCCTCCACCAGAAGGATGAACAGGAGTCTCCCTCAGGCCTGGATACAACAGACAGGGGAATATAACAAACAAAATACAAATAGAAAAGACGACACTTAACTTCACGTGGAGCAAAGGCAGCGCCAGGAGCTCAACCGAGAACCAACAACCAGCTAGCCCAGAGTCCAGAAACTGAAGCTATAAACCGCATCCCCAGAAGGGGTAAGCAGTAATAAATAGGGGAAGTTAAATGACCAAACCAACAACACCTGCCAGAGGTGTGGTCATTACCAAAACAACACAGACACAAATGATCCACAAGGAACCATTCAGATTAACCCACGTGTTGCCAGTCTCTCTGATCTCCTGGCCCCTGTCACGGGGGTGTCCATGACAGGTAAGGTCCCTGGTGGTCTTGGGCAGTAATTACATTAATGGTAAGGTGCCTGGTGGTCTTGGGCAGTAATGAGATTAATGGCAAGGTCCCTGGTGGTCTTGGGCAGTAATGAGATTAATGGTAAGGTCCCTGGTGGTCTTGAGCTGTGAAGGGGTAAATAGTAAAGTCCACAGGGCCCTTACCATTAACCATTTCACTGGATCCACACCTTCATATTATTTAAACATTGTATGGTGGTATCATTTATGCACTGAATAGAAATATTGGTAGTATTGTGTGGGCAATGTGTGGCACTGGCATGTACCGCCATCTATAGTGAGTGAGAGTGTTACTTTACTGCCTGGGCTCTGCTTATCCATCTAGGAACTGACTTTCAAATTCTGTGGCACCAACACTGTCGACCTTTTTTTGTAGATTATAGGAACTCATGTCAGAAACTCAGCCAGGCTCTCTGGTGACCTAGAGACTTCCTCATCTAACGCCTGTGTAGAGGAACTGGGGACGTTCACCACAAGGTTAGTAATTAAACCTAAGTAATACAATCTGCTCGTTCTCTTAGTCTACATTAGTAATTCACCTCTTGAGCAACAGCTTAGACCTCAGAGCTACTCATCCTAGGAAGTATCAACCATAGTCAGCCATTCAAGGGTCCATATATTTGGTCATCCAGTCACCCAACCAACACAAGAATACATAGAATTCCTTGGTCTATCTCCCCTTAGACATACCTGTCACTCTCATAGTCATGCCTTATTCCTTTGTCTCTACTTAAATAGATAAAGGGCAGGTGCTTATACATGAAGGTCTGGGTGGCCACCCGCAAAACAAAGCATTTCATTTCAGTCATCTCTAGGGGGACTTCACTGCATGTGGATTTATACAGCACTTATTGATTGCAATAATCTGTCTTCATTAAGCTCCTAGGCTCCCCCTGGTGGTGGCGGCT